>NC_051049.1:20705712-21005712 GCF_904848185.1 Acanthopagrus latus
CGAGCCCTTGGAGTCCGCATGGGAGCGATGAAAGTCCAGCGGTCCTCTTTGGGGTCGTAACACTCTACGGTCCTCAGACACTCCTCTCTGTTGTAGCCTCCTGCAGGAAAATAAAGATTCATTAAAGTTACAGAGGAGCTCCAGGGTCCGACATTTTCCTTTACATCATGTTCAGCAAAAAATATAGAAAACCTTGTTGCTCAGATTCTATTATTTATCTATGGTCAGCCTTCAAGGAGAGTTGGATTATACCAAATGAGCTGTACAGAGCATTTGTTTGTATTGTTTTCAGTTATTTAAACAAGTCTAGTCTCACTCTACAGCTGTTTAAGAGAATGCTGCGATGCGGTTTTGTTGTGAAGCTCCAGAAATGTTTGTAGACTACAAAACCCGACTTTTTATCCACAGGGGGGTGAGCAGATCATGACTGAATTTATTGCCAGGTGAACTGTTCCTTTATTACTGGTTACTCTTGTGTTCTAACCTGCTGCGATGAGTCTGCCGTTTAGAGCAGCGGTGCCCAGGCCACAGCGAGCATAATGCATGGGTGAGAGCGGTTGCTCCTCCAGCTCCTCGGGCTGGGCCTCAAAGCTGAGGCTCTTCATCAGGCAGGGGGTGGCAGAGGGGGAGGTCTGAGGGCTGCTGCGACCGTGCAAGAAGATCACACACAACACACTGTCCAGCACAGCCAGACACAGGTAGGTGTTGTCTAGGGGTAAGATTGAAGACTGTTAGACACTTGAGGGGAAAATCATTTCAGATTAAAATCAAGAGTCTCTGATGCCATCTCATTTCAAGAAAGACCAACATTTCTGATTGTACTGTAACAAATCACATGTAGCTCATATACACTTACTTGTGGTCTTCTCAGAGGCGATGTACTTCCACTCTCTCCTGGCGGTCTGTTTCGGGGCATTTGCTGCTTGGTTGGAGGGCGACAGGCTTCCTGAGGAGCTGCAGCTCATCTGTCTCTGGGTGCTCTCCCGAACGGGTTTCTTCTGCAAGAGCACATCGCAGCTACAGAAGCCAAGCTTACACCACAGGCCCACCAGTGGCCAACACCAGCTAATCATTCTCCAAACACTGTGATCCAACTGGTCTAATGTAGACGTGACACAATGACATCTCACGCCATGTGAAGCCAAAAGCACAGCACTGCAAACTACAGTCTCAAACCACGCTGCAATCAGATCTACAGCACGCAGTTACGCCACAACCCAAAGAGTGGGTAAAAAGCTGAGACTACCACCACGGCCCACACTAAGCAGGTTGAGATTAGCTTAAAAATCTAAATATGGTTTTAATATATGCTCAACAGCAGAGCCAGGCAGGCGTCATAGCTCAGTTCTTGCCGATCTACTGGCATCCGGTTTTACATTCTGGCTAAATTGTGGCATTTAGTAAGCCATTTCTACCTTTAGCCAGGCACAGGCTGCGTAGTATTTTTATGCATGGCCAGGCACACGCTGTACAATAAAGCTACACGCTGCCAAGCAAAATGTGGTAGAGACTTCATTACAGTGAAGCCGGCACAAGCTGTTGAGTACCTGCACAAACTGAAGGTGGTCCTCCTCGCCACCAAACACCTCATTGTGCGCCTCAATCAGCAGCCCTCCATCCACCAGCTTATGGTCAGGTGAGTAGTACAGCGTTTGCACCTGAAAGACAAACAGGAACAACATACCCATGTGGCTGTCTCCATGGCAACACACTGAGAGGGAGGGAAAGAGGGAGGAGGAGGGGAGCAGTGCTGTGAAGAGGAAGATGGGGGAAGGGATGAAGGATCGGCTCTTCAATCGCTTGCATGGAAAGCTCCCTTTAAAAAAAAGACAGACGCTGCTGCCACTGCATAGAGTGGGTTTAGTGTTTGAGCTCAAGAAGGTATCCGAGCATGGCTCTTCTTAATTTGCATCTAAAAAAAAGAGGGAGCTGGTGAAGAATGAGAGGCTGCATCTGGAAAGATCTTCAGTAAAGAATGAAGAGGAAACGTTCCCCTTTCCATCTCTGTGGCTTTAAAATGGGTCCTCTAGCTGAGGAGTTGGTCATTGTGACGGTGGCCATAACAGGCTGTCAAATCCAGATGACTTCAGAAAGTAGTTCTATTGTGCCAAGGTAAATGTAATTATTACCCAATAACAGATTCAATCCAAGAGGAAAATAAAGCATAACCATTCTGTTGAGGTAAGATACAACGAAAATATGTGCTGAAGTCACACAAGTTGCCCATCTGTAGGGCAGATTTTCAGAAAAAGAGAAATTTGATGGAGGTCCATTCAAGTCCAGCGAAATATATCTATACCGAGCAAGGAACCGTGCTTATGTGCATCCATTTTCCGTCCAATGCCTAGTGGTTTCTTAACTGTGGTGGAGGATATGTAGAACTGTATGAGAATGTTGCATGTAGTAAAGGGGCATTCAATTAGATGTATTTATTGCTAAAGGTTTGTGTTTTAATAAATGCAGAAATGGGATGCATCTGTATATGTGGCATGGACAGATGGGAGCACAGTGTTGCTTGGCTGCATAGAGAGGCTGCTGAGAGGCAGTAGTGCTCCTCTCCTCCCTCTATTTTCTCTGACTCATTACCCTGGTGGCTCAGTCCTGGCTCCTCAGTCTGGTCTCCTGCTGCTGCTAATAAACCTACAGGAGAGATAAATCAACGGGGAGGAGTGCCTGTTAGTGCTGGAGCAACAAACACGCACCTGTTCAGATAGTAAAGTGGCACTGAGACAGTAGAATCAAGGGTCAGGCCTTTGAGCACCTGTGTTTTTGTGTTTCAGTGGAGAGGACTGTAATACTCAGACTGGGTTGCATGTAAACCAACCTCATACCCAAAGGAGAACAGTGGAAACAAAACAAGAGCAAACAGCAGCTCTTTTTGGCTCACCTCTAATTTGTAGTATGGTTCAGGGGTACAGAGTTTCTTACTGCAAAAACCTCAACAAATCAGAGGATAGAGAAAACAACAATCCTGACAGAGCAGCATGACAGTGGCATGCCATTTCTATTTCAGCCCCCTTAATGACTTCTTAACGTCAAGAACAGGAGGGGTCAGAGGGAGGGGGAAGTTCAGCCTGAGAGTTGAGACTGCACACCGCGGTACTGACCTCCTCCATAAGTCGTTCCAGTTGGTCTCCATTCTCCCAAAGGCTGCGCTGCACCCAGTTGAGCACCTTTGAGTAGAGCTTGCCATTGCTGGGCAGGGTCAGGTTGTCTTCTAGCATTACTTCTAACTGTAAACACACAAAAGGAGAATGAAATGGGAGTTAGATTTACACACAATAGGAATAACGTGACGGCTTAATTGAAGAAATTAATACCATGTCATTTATCTCTCACTGGAAAACTTGGATCTGATTGGCTGATAATTCATTTACCTGGTAATTATATGATTCATTGCCAGTACAATTGCTTTTTTTTTTGCCAGTGACAGGATTCACTTTAGGTTCATATCAAGTTTCTCTGGAGCCACACACACAGCGCTCATAAACCAGGAGCCATTGTTTTGTATTGCTTTTCTACATTAATGTCTCGTCTTTCAGCAAATTCTTAAACAACTTTTGTTGCTCGTTATTGTGCCCCAAATAAAACATGGGCAATTAGCTAATGGGCCAGACTGCTGCCAGTGATCAATATATCTCATAATGATCAATACAGGTTGAGTCTGTGGTTCACTCACTTAATCATTCAGAAAGCCTCAAGGTATTAAATTTATAATGACACAAAACTGGGAAAGTAAAAGCAAGTCTTCACATTTTTGAGGCAGCAACACAAGTTTTATGTATAACAAACAACATATTTCATTGTCATATTAAAAGGTTACCGATTTATTTTTTATCAGCTTACTATTTAAGCAGTACACCCAGTTAATGTATAAAATCTAATGTCCTAAATTGGCCAAGCATAATGGAGACCAGCATGCATGGTAGCATTCCAGTCCACTGTGACTTCCTTTTATTTATCTGACCTGCACAACTTCAACCACTTATCTTAAAAAGTTCCACGTGCCGTTCTAATTTGAACAAAGACACCCACCCCTGCTAGGCCTTACTATTGCATACGTTCTAAGGCCCCTGCCCTTAATATATTCTCAGACAGATTTAGCAGTAGGAAAATCTTTAAAAGGCACACTTTCATGCTCTAAGTATTGTTAATCCCATGTCAAAGTAAGAAAGGTAAAAATACAAAAGCTAAAACCAGCATGACCTATTCAGCTGCAGACCTCCAATGCTAGCTAGTTATAATGCAGGAGCAAAGGGGGGCAAAAAACTCTGCCAAATCATTAAGACTTCCTGGTACAACTTAACAGACTACAATATACTTGGAGAGAACATTTATAAAAATTGTGGCATTAAATGTATCTATGTACCTTGAGGCGGGGAAGTTTGAGGAAGTCCTCCTGTTCAGAAACTTCCAGTAAATGGTCTTGGATGAAGGCGTCCACCTTGGCCAAAACTCTAGCATCTCCCATAGAGCTGGCAAAGTTACGAAAAGAGATGGCGTTCTGGGAATCCATTTTAGACAGAAGGTAGTCACCACAAATCTGTGAAGTAAGCAGGACATGTTTAAGTTGATAAAAAAAAGTCATGTTATTTGAAACCTGTGGGATTCATGTGTGGCCAGAATTACAGCTCTATGGAATTAAGTGTTATCAGAATGCAGATGAGTAACACATACCTGTTTGACTCGCTCCATCTTGAACCTTTTGGCTGCAGAGTAAACTTCCTTTACCAATTCCTTGTCTGCCTTTAGCCTGTGTTACGCACACACACAAAACAAAAAAAGTGGTAGTCAATCATTTAAAAGCAGAGAATTTTGCTGTGATAAGTTCAGAGGCAAAAGTTCAAAGGCACTACTAACTGGGCAGTATAGGCATAGTTGAGCAAGATCTCTACAGCCTCTGGGTCCAAGTCTTCAAAAGTGACATGTGACACTCCATGAGGCTCATTGTCACTGTTAAAGATCTCAAACAGGTAGGGACTGCAGCAAGCCAGAACAGCACGGTGTGCCATCAGCTCATGGCCACACACCTAAACAAATAAAAGAGAAAAAGGCAACAATTAGAATGTGCACAAGTTTGTTAAACGAAACCTGTACAAAACCTACATCTGTGTTGTGAACGGCTAGAAGAAAAAAAAATCATAATTTGTGTATTAACATTAAAGGGAAATGAAATAAATAAATCTCAGACATCAACTGAGAGAATATTAATAATCAAATTGATAGTTATAATAAAATAGATTGCCTCATGCCTCAATTCCTGATTGGCAGGCCAAGTCTCTTAGAGGTCTATTATACAGACAGTGGGAACATGTTCTCACACTTGAGAAATGAGAACGGAATCATAACACTCAACAACAAACACTCAAGTAAATACTCAAATGTTTTTTCTTGTTTCAAAGTTTGGCATGACTCACAAGTTGAACCGAATAAACGCCATTCACTCAGACCTAGTGAACCATTTTGACATCTTGTGCATTTCAAACTGTTGGTGCCGTCCATAATGTCATTTAATCCTTTATAGTGCATGTCTTATATTCTGCAGAATGATTCAGTGGTCTCTCTGATAGTGTGCAAGTGCAATGACCTATGTGTGAGAGTATGCACATTTGCATTTGTCATACCTGCAGTCTAACATCACAGAACTGACCACTCTTTCTCAGAGCGTTCATTTTGGCCACGGTGGAATCCAGGAAACTCTCATCCTCAAATATCAAATAACCGTTTGGAATCATCTTGGTAAATTTTGGTGGTATGCCTGTAGAGGAAAAGCAAAAAATACATTTTTGTTCAATAGAAATAATAATACTCTGCATGCTTGTCTTCTGAACTCTGTTCAACATTGTAATAGCTGGCTGGTTTTATTAATTGATGACCAGAGAGAGGATTAGGATTAAGTGCATTGTACTTTATAATCTGTCCTGTGCATTAGTCATGGCCTTACCTAATAAGAAGAATTTAAATCCAGGGAAGTACCACTGTTGAGAGTAGAACAGGAACCAAAGGTAGGCAATTGGCAAAGCAGACTGAGTTCACAGCGAAGCCCAGGTCTTCTTCAACCAAGGAGAGGGATGGGAAGATGTTAGAAGAAATGCCAGTTGACTAAACAGGCGTGAGCAGAAGGGAGAGGGGGAGCAGCCGCACGGACAAACTATCAGGCTTGAAGCGACTGTAATCAAGTCCTCGGGATCCCGTTGGCTATAGACTTGTACGTATTCTGTGTTGGTCATACATTATAACCTAGAAGAAAAAGAAAAGGGAAAAACATGAGTTTTGTTACATGTATAAAATGAATTAAAGTCAACAGCTCATTTTCAGATTGATTCCGCCTGCTCTTGGCAGCCATGCAATGCTAGCACAAGTCAGCTCCACGTGGTAAGTCAAGGCAACCTTGCACATGAGGTGGTAGTTGAGTACTCTCTCTTCCACACACTCTGTATCCTTTTCACAAGCCATTTTACAACACTCCCATACTCCCCACATGCATACAACATTCAAAAGTAGACAATCTGATCACATCTGTCGCTTCATGTGAGATTATCCTCATTGAATCCTGGAAGAAAACTGGAATTCAGCATTTTATCTCAGTATTCTGTCAGCCCATACAGAATATGTGGTAAAGCTCATGCCTTGGATTCTCTCTTACAACACCCTCTATTTCTAAGTTCAAATCTCCACACATGCTGCTACGTTCCACCAGTCCAAACTAGACTGTATAATCCATCTCTTGCCTTCAGCTCTGTATCCTCTCTCTGAAGCAAGGCCACTCCAACTCTATCTTATGTGACATGCCCCTTTGGCTGGCTCCTCCCTATAGGGAACCTTCCACTGAAGCACTGACCTATAAGGAAAACGCAGGTGGGAACAACTTGTCACAGTGTTTCCACAGCAAGTCAGTTGGTGAGATACAGTGACGGGTCACTTTTCTCAGTGAATCTGTGGACCGCACTATGAATGCTGGTTGGCTAGCATAGGTATTCCAAATACCATGTAACCCTGGCCCACGCTAGCATGCCGCCTCCAATGAAGATCATATCCAATATCTTTCTGTTTCAAGATATTTTATTCCGCTTGGTAGGCGTTTGAAATTCACTAGCCGAAAAGCCTCAGGCTGCCCAAACAAAACAAACACACACAAATCTAATGTGTACCAATGAGATTTTCACGACAAAAATTAACACAACTGACATAGCATTTTAATGCCTAACCACTTTACCACAATGGCAGCTGCAGCCTGAAGCTCAGTTATAAATGACACTGCAATTCAGACAGTTTTATCACCATCCCATATGGAGAGAGAGGACAAGACAGACCTCAGCAGCTGCCCCATATTCTGAAATTGTATCCACACTCCATGTGACAAGGCTTTCCTGGGTAGCCCAGCTTTGTGCGAGTGTTCGTATCCAATTCACATGCAATCTAACTCATTAAAAAAGGCTGTGATTTACTCAACTGCTGCGCATATAATGTTCCTGTGACTCTAGATGCTGCCAGCAGCATATTTAAGGAGCAGCATGTGAATCATTATGCAAGAATTTTTGCGAGTAAAAGCCTCTAATTTGTGTGCAGAATTCCCAACATAAGCACTAGTGAATGATGAAGTCTTTTAACAGGTAAAAGCATTTGACAAACTCCTCGTCAGGTACACGGTCAAAGTATAAATCTAAGAATTAATATTAAAAGTAGCTTTCAATAAGCCTTATCTGGAATAGTTTCAGGTCTGGTTACACTAAGCACAATCCATAGCTAGACTTCAGGCAAGAGCGTTATCTGCTAGAATGATACAGACAATGTAAAACACAGCCAGGCTGACATTAGAGCAGACAAACTGCCTTTTGTACGCTGCTGAAATAATAGTTGTCTTTTCCACAGTCACATGGTTCCAGGAAAAAGTATAAAAACACAATCTTGCAAACCCAAGGCCATGTGTGACGGGTACCGAGATAATATTTTTCTGCGACATTTTTTATCAGCTGTGAAAAAAAACAGTGTGTGCTGTATAACACATATGTGCAATCTGAATTCATGAAAAAGTTATTTTTTGTTAAATTAAGACTGCCTTGAGCCATGCCTTTTAGGTAAATAATTCCTTTAATATAAGTAGGCACTTGCATGTTGAAGTGCCAAACAGCAGGTTAAAGTAAATCACCTGTCATTTAGGTGCCAACATGTTACACTTCTGGATTTAACAATATGCAATGTAAAGTCTTGCATACCAGTCATCTGAAAATGCCATCGATCCAATGTTTTAAACACCCACACGGCACAACTTCATGCAACAACCAAATACTCAAATCCACTGACCTACTAAACTCAAAACAACGCTGCACAGTGTGAATTTAATAATTGCAAGTCAAGTATTAGAAGGACAAAAAGGAGGAATTATGTTGAGAGCGGATTACTTAGCCTCTTACTCAACTGCTTCAATCTGGAGTTTGGGAAATGTGTATGAAAGGCAAATGTGTAAAACTACCAAGACCGCTGGGAACTGTGCCAGAGATTGTATGGGGAAAGCACGAGCACGGTGGAACATGCTAGAAAATAATCTTTCTGTATCGCACAAAGCAGCATTTACAGCAAGTCTGGCATTGAAAACTATAATTCACGCTTTCGGCGTGTGGATGGAGGGAACGCTGACCTAGTTTTGAGTCGTTATGCAACATCTGGCAGAAGACTCCTTGTGAAGGCTCAAAAGCTCAACTCCTCCACACTGTTAGGTCCACCACACTCACCGTTGCATTGCTTCCCTCTCATCGCTCACTTAGACCAACACTCTCTCAGGCAAGCCACACCCTCTGCTCGCTAGACAATTCTTTAATACAGAGGCCTCGTCTTAATCACAGCTGTGATAAAATAATTATCTTCTGGTTATGGATCAGGTTAGTGACCAGCACTACAGGAATTTGTGTGTAGACCAAAAAGCCAGGCAGACTTGGTGAGCTGTTGTTATATGGGCATAAACTTGAAAACCAGGAAACAAAAGGCAGAGAACAAAAGCACAAAAGAGAAAGAGTGAGATTGTGCGCAACTTTCTCACAAAGGGTAAATCTGAATGTATTTTCTCTCTCCATTTTTCCATCCGATTAGTCAGGCACAAAAGTGTAGTTCTGACACTGAACATTCAATGCTTGCTAGACAGCCCTCCAGTGGTGAAAACGAGGCATTGCTGGATATTTCACCCAGTGTTCTGTGTGGAAAATTACCACTTAAAATTTAACTCGTACAAAGGAATCCCATAAAGAGGTGACAAAAAAATAAAATTAAGCTGGCAGCTATCATTGTACTGGTTATGTGTTTAGAAAAATACTAAAAAGAAATAGTACAAATTATACATTTTATCAAAGCAGTACCAGACTTGAGATACTTAAGCACTTAAAAAAGATTCTACAGAACCGATTTAAAAAACGAAGAAGTGGTCAAATGTCTGAGAAATCAGAAAACCCCCGGATTCAAAAACTACAGCTCATTTCGATACCAAGGAAGTTGAAAGGAGAATGTCTGTTGGTGGCCGCTCAGACAATAAGAATGTTGCATGTTATATATATATATATATATATATATATATATATATATATATATATATATATATATATATATATATATATATATATATATATATATATATATATATATATATATATTCCAAATTCTTTTTGGAGCACTGTATGTAGGAATTTCCCACGTGGTTGCCGGCTACAGAAACGGATTAGAGGCACAGCAGGTCATATACTACAATGACATATAGCAACTGAAGCACTTCAGGAAATCTGAAACGTTAAGAATCGGCTGGACAATTTCCTTTAACTAGAGAATCGATACAGTACAGCCAATAAGACTCGGTGCCGACAGCAACAGTGACGCGTCAATGTTATGTCGACAGTGGTCACAGCCCATAAAATCTGACACAATATGGCACTATATAGAGGCTGAGTAGAGGACAGAGTGTACCCATGCTAGGTTTAACACTTTGCCATCCCCCCAGTGGGCAAGTCTTCTGATTGGCCATCCAATAGCTATCTTATGTTTGTCTATTCGCTGCAAAGCAATGTCATTAATCTGCCGTCCTCCTCCTCCAGTAGAAAGGCTAATGTACCGGAGCCATGATGCCTGGCGATGAGCCAGAAGTCATATAGCTAGTCTGTACATAGAACCTGCCCCCAGAAACTGGGTCAGGAACGAGAGCGTCCCAGGAATCTGATTAACTCTAGTTTTTCATGGATTAAAAACGCAGACAACAGACACGCTTTAGCCTGGAAGGGAGGTAGACATCCAGGAGGAGTGAAGCAGCGAGCAGCCTCCAGAAAGATGAAGAGCTCAGGCAGGCTCGGAAGCTAGAGCGTGTTAGCCTTCTAACTAGGCAACCTGCTGCTTAGCTGGGATGGGGAGCCATGAGACAGCCACGCCGGCTCAGTTAGTGAACTGAACCGGAGCCATGTCGAACACATTCGGTCGTTTGCCTGTGCTGATCAAGGCGGGAACTAGTTCAAATATTCTGTTATCTTGAAATACGAGCTAGTTTAATATCCGCATCGTTAGTTAACGCTAACGTTAGCTTCACGGCGAAAGTGGCGGTTTGTGTGACGCTGTCCGCGCCCGTTACAAGACCCGTTTCCAGCAGTTTCCAACCACAGCAAAGACAATGGCCCACATTGCCATTAATTTTAAGTGGAAAATAAAAAATAATAATGATACACACTAGTTTTCACTGTAACCAATGACAGATTTAACGGTTTCCCCTGAGACACGTTACTTGACAAAGACGTCAAACAGCACAACGAAAGAGTAAAAAAAAAATATATCTTACCTGAGGCGTTTGACAGCAAACGATATTAGACATATTTAATGCGAATTCAAAGTTGTTTGGTTCGGCTTAGAAGAAAGACGCAACGCGACTACAGGCACGGCTTGTGGGGCTGGCGGTAGCTGGGTGTTCGCTCTCTGTCGGAGAAGCACGTCCACACTCACTCAGGTCTGGACTGGCTCTGACGGAATGGCCGGCTGCTGACGGGGAACGGCGCGCGCGCGGCCGAAAAAAGACCTGAGCGACTGCCACGCCACTTGTGACGTAATCGGCGGTGGGCGGCCCTTCAACGCCTACTCCTTGTGAGAGTGATGAAATCCAGCATGTCATTAATACAGTGTGTGTGTGTGGGTGTGGGTGTGTGTGCGCGTGTGTAGATCATACAACATGTATGGTGGATACAACAATCTAAAGGAAGTACTTTTCCAGGAATTATTATTTAAAAACCTTTTATGTTCATGGTACAATTTATTTTATACACTGACAGTGATGGAAGAGCCATTTAAGGGAATTAATCCTTCACAGCAAAACAGCATTGTCTAAATAGGACATAATGATTAATACTTTGATTCAATGTTATACAATGTGTCAATGGATTATATTTGCTGATGCATTTACTGTCTGTGTGTAAGGCATTTGCATACCTTCAGCATGCATCTGATAGAGTGCAAGAACAACTTAAGCTTCAACTCATCTGTAATGGAGATAAAACACGAATGATGTTCTTTACCACTTCAAAAACAATAAGATCAGCATTGTCTGAGAACCTTATTAACACTAATAGAAACCTGGGGTTCTTAATCCAGCACTGTTAGGATTTTACTATAGAAACAAGTCTTGCTTTTCTTTACGTGTGAAACAGAAATTGGTGGAGTCTACCTTTTGTCTGTTATTGATTATGGAGATGTGTTGTACATTAATGCCCCTGCTCATCATTTTCACATGATGGATAGTGTGTATCACAGGGATCTTAGATTCATTACATTCTTGGCCATAGATCTGTAATCTCAATGGGACTAACCTAGTTGGATAAAGGCTAGATAAAATAAATAAATATGTTGGCTAATCAGCATTTTCATGTCGGTAATGATGGAACTTTTTAACTTCTTTGTATGTGGGATAGACCAATTATTGCTCTGGCTGGTTATCGGGGGCCTTTATTTAGTATTTTTCCAATTGTTGATATGTGTTTTTGTGTCTGATTACTGTTAAAATAAATTAATTTAAATTGGAATAGTTTTTCTCTGATGCAACACTCTTTTTTGTCTGTACCCACAGCACTATCTGATTGTTTACACACCACAGGCAAGCCTCCAAACTCTGAGTAATCTGTGTATGGTTTATTTTTACAGTCTCAGAGTAAACAGCATTTTCATACTGTGCACACTGGACCACTGAATAACTTGCAAGGAAATCTGAAATTAGTCACATTTGTTTCCATTGATTAATTCAAGGGCATCATTAGAAATGTGGTGAATGAGGCATGTGGTTGTTTCTCATTTTCTTCTGATTTTTTCTGGAAATTTGTAGATCACGCTATATATGCTGCATTTTAATGTGTTGTGATTTTGTACGGCTGCAACTTTGGCCAGCTATCTCTTGTAAAAAGAGATTTTGATTTCAGTGGGACTTCCCGGTAAGATTAAGGTGTATAAAAACAGTTAATTATTTTTATTTATTCTTTTTATTGTTAATTGTTTGCGTCATGGAAGAAAAAGTTCTAAAATTATTAGATTTTAGAAGTTTTGAAGTAGTTAAGTTTTAAGCTTAAAAGTAGGCCCAAACCTGTCTATGAATGAAGCCTAGAGGGAATGGCAATAAAAATGGCTAACACTAAAACCACTCATTGCACAGCACATCCAACTTTGATGAAAACCCTGAGACCTCGACAAGCAACAAAGAAAATGAGACAGACAAAAGATGAAATCAATAAGGAAAAGAGGTGCCACAATTGTGAAGGCATACTGAAGTGTTAGTGTTCTTGATTAAATGTATCAAAGTAATGAATATTCAACTTTGCCCTCAAGTGCAGTGCTACAGAGCAGGTTAGCTACCAAATATTCCTTTCTATCAATAGGATCCTTCAACAGGTTGGATGCTGTCTTAGTTCAGTCCAGATCCACTTGTGAAAGTGGAGCCAGCATTGCCTCTCTGCCTTTTGCTCATCGTGTCTGTACCGAATTCTCAATTACATTTTATGTCTTCTGCATTTTGAATGCATAACCCATTCAATTTAAGCTGCAACCGTGGCAGATGTTCTTGCCCTTTGTGATATTCTCCTCTCCGTGTGTCTATGAGTGATGACAGCTCACCGGTATGAGCGCTATTCCATAAGTAGTTTGATTTCAATTAAGAAGGAACATCCAGGCTCAACCCTCACTGCTACTGCACAGACGTCATCTAGCGGAAGAAGAACTCATTCACCTGACTGAATAGCTTATTACTACCTCAGTACGTCAGTAATTAGATTAGGGGATAAAGAATCGCTTCAACACTGGTGTATAAGCCAGCCTTCCTTTGTATCTGCATGAGGAGTGAGGAGTGTGTGCATGTCTGTGTTTTCCTGCATGTGAGGCTGTTTGTGAAAGCCCGGCACCAAATGTAACTCAGTGGCAGGAGCACAAGCCCATTTAGCCATGGCCTTAAAATCACACTGACCATTGTGCTGAAAACCACAGTGATAACAAGCAAAGCCAGGGGTCCAGTAAACGCAGATTAGGTTTATCAACACAAAGTAATCTCTTCATAACACCTCTTGTGTGGGTATTGTTACCCCAGCATGTTGTGCTTCCATCCATGTGCGGGTGACATTCCTGACAAGGTTAGAGGAGTTATTGCTGGCTCATGCATGGGCAAGAAAATGAGCGCCTGCTTTCCATGGATGGTCACCTGTATCGTATTTCACCTCTATTTCCTTTTTGTAGCTGTGGCTGTGGGTGTGTGCTCGGACTGGAAACCGACCAGTTTTAAGGTCACATCACCACGGATGTTGTGAACAAAACAAATGGAAATGAGAGACATACGCTTCATGCCAAAAATATGCTAATGCAAATTTAAATGTAAAAGCCTGCGGCTGGTATAACACTAATGGCTTTAATTCAAGAATTACTGTACCTAGCTGTGCAAACCCCAAATCAGCACAGTTCTCTCCTATAACTCAACATACCTCTTTATAATCACTAAATTTTGCCTCTGCAAAAGCTCCTTTGGGACGTCTGACTTCAGCATTATCTTGAATGTCTGCAAAGGTGAATGAAGATCCCTGGCAAGCAATCAGTCCATCTCCTCAACACAGCGTCTGGAGCCGCAGACAGGCAAGTGGTGATTACAGCTGATGGAGTGCAGCCAACGGTTTCAGCCCGTCTTAGTTTCTTACGGAGGTGTTTTTAAGAATTGGATTGGGATCAGAAAGTGGGAAACAGACTGAAGAAATTGACAAATTAAAGTGGTATTCAAAGGGATATTTCTATTTGCCTTTGTGAGAATTAATTCTGCAGGCAGATAAAGAAAGACAGGGCACAGCTGCCTGTGAAATATACAATGTTCAATTGTTGCTGCTGATTGCAGTTATCAGATTCTTAAATGTGAGGATTTGCAGTTACCATCAGGGAGGGTGAGGTGAGGGTTTCTTCACCTTTGCTATCTACAACTGCACTCTTGAGGGTCTGTAAATCCTACACACTGGACCTTTAATGACCAAACATGTAATGTGTCAAAAAAAAAAAAACATTAATTCATTAACTACAATCTGCATATAGCATACAGACGCCTGCAACGGTGCTGCAAACCTACCCAAAAAGATCTTCTCACTGTTAAAAGCACAAAATAACACCATCAGGAACTTGAATAAGATTATTTATTTATTGTTTATACTGCCTCCACTACAACGCTGAAACACGCACATCTGTGTTCTGAAAGTGTACTCTGAAATGGATAAAACAACATTATAATGAATAAAACAACAAATAATGCTCAGAACAGCGCCAAACTTCAGCAACAGAACAAATAGGTTCTCAGCACATAGTTCGAGGCATCATACGTCTGCTAGCTTAGCCGGATTTCTATTGTAAAGTGAACACAGCTCACCACTCTCCTGAAGCAGCTTCCTGTTGTGGGGAAGTCCCTGCGAGTCGATTACCAAGTACAGTAAGAAATGCTCAATTCCGTTCTTTTCCCTGTCCACTCTCGATAATAACTCTTATAAACTGGTAGGCAAGAAACATATGAACTTTGATTGCATATCCATGGAGCAATAATCATAAATTTTCATCCTTGAGCTGCGGAACTCTACTGCACTTGATAATCAATGAGCAACATTTGAGCAAACTTGATCTCTCGAGGGAGGGGGGGGTCTTACTCTGCGTCACGGTGTGTTAGACCATGGCTTAAATTTACACTGGAATATCCCTTTAATGTGGCTCTCTCCAGTCATACATATAGACAGGCAGGTGGAAATCTTCAATTAAAATCTTCGCCCCGCTGATGTTTTTATCCCTGACTTGTTATTACTGAATCGTGAATCAGCTGCAAAAACCAGCGTGGGTGTGTATGTTGCCATCGTCTAATTCCGACACAAAGGAGACGGCCTTGGTTTTGCTGAGTCATCTTGTAAACTCTGCCGCCCCCCTCATTCTTTCATTCTTCAGAGATTTGTTCAGTGAGGCTGCATAAATGTGTTCTGACAAGGACACTATGAATATTTTAGGTATCTGGGCCCAGCAGTAACACGTGGCTGCCACTGCTGTGTGGAAGCAGTTGAGGCGAGCAGGAGGCTTATGAAGAATTTAGGGTGACACTGCAATGTTGCTTATTTTCTTTTATAAGAAATACTTAAATGCCAAAAATGCTGCGTAACATGCGACAGCACAGAGCTTCTTTGTCATCATTTGTATTCTGTACCAAATAAATACATCTTCAGATTCAGATTCAGACAACGTTATTAATCCCACCAGGGGGTAATTTGTCTGAGCAGCTTGCCTCGCATACATACTAAACCATACAGTAGCATGTAGATATAGAGATAGCTAGAAGAGTAAGAAATACATTAAGGATACAATTCAATACAATACAATATGCCAAGGGGATCAGTGGAATAATGAAATAAATAGATAAATATAATAAATAGAAGTTAATGAATAGTTTGATCATCAATTAATAAAATAAAAAAACAGTAAAATCAATAATAAAAAAAACCCATCTGCATAGAATTTAAAACATGACCTGCAGAGGAACTAAAAGATTTCGATTAGAGAGGAAAATGTTGGTAAATCAGTTCAATATATTGTATTGATTTACTGACATCTTCCAACTTGTTTTGCAATCCCAGCAGCGTGGCACATACTTCAAAATGTTCCTGCCCTCCAACCCCTCTCTCCAGGGCATGGAAAAATTAGAACAGCACCACGTGAGTGTGCAGTTACACAGTCCTCTGATAAGGTACTGATAAACTGTGAAAGTCATTAAGTTAACCTTCTTGTTACAGACCAATCACACTGACGAAACAGAGGCAGTGGGTTTTTTGTTGTTTCTAGCTCAAAGGTGAGGGAATGTCAGGTCACTCTAGTTTAGTGGCATACCTTATGTGAAATGGGACATCACACTACTTACTGAAACTCCAGAGAATGATGATTATTTCCAAAGAATCCAGTGTGTAATGTTTTGTTAACACAGATATGATCTATTCTCCTTGTTTTTTTTCATCCCGTCTCTTAAAGGCACATGGCAACTGGTGTAGAAACCAAGTATGTTTTTTGGGTGCCTCATGATAACTCAGTCAAAACTTATTAACATCCAGGTCTCCTTCCTAATTTTAGATGTCAGCTATATTGGTCTATAGATATTAGTGCTGCAGGGATGATGCATTTTTGCAGGCTAACCCATAAGTTAGCATCACCCTGGTTTCCTTTTTAATATAACATCCTTGTCGTTCCCTCAACAAAAAGGCCTGTGTTGATTTTTCAGTTGGATTTTTGAAGTATTGCAGAAAATAAACTCTGTGGTAAACACAAGTTTCTGATATTTATTTTGTTCAGCAAGATATCATTCACAGAGGAACACCACTTCAATGATTTTTTTAAGCATGAATGAAATCGCCAGAGGTGCAAAGCCGATGTTAGCCTACAAACTACTTTGCGGTCACAGGACTTCCACGTCACCACCTCTCATCTTTTTACTATATAATACTTTACATACTTAGATGCGGTAGTAATTAGTTGAAGTATAGATAGTGTGTTGTAGTGTAGTGTGGTGCTCAAACAGCTCATTTGGGCCTCAGTTAAGTAAGAATCAACCCATGAAAAACAGATTTAAAGTCAACTTTTTACAGGCGCTACGATGTCAATTTGAACCGGCACCATTCTACAACCCATGAAAATAGGCAACAAAGTGAGCTATCAGTTACAGTTAGATGATAAGTTACGGCGAACACCTTGTGCTGTAACTGATAATTGTGACCATGCACGTCCACAAAGGCTCACTGTAGTCTTTCCCACAGAACTGTGCCAGGCTCTCCTCTGGTCCCAACGGGAGGAAGAGTCACAAGAGTGTCACAAGATTCGAGCTTTCTGTCCCATTTAAGAACACAGGGTCCCTCTCAGGCTCTCTCTTTTCAAACCCTCCACCCTCCTGTAGTCGGTGCCTCTCTTAGGAAGTGGGTCAGTTCAGTGAGAATAGAACACACACACACACACACACACACACACACACACACACACACACACACACACACATGCACAATCCAAATCTTATTGGAATAAAAGACTTGATTAATGGCACACTGAGCTGCTGTCTTGATCTAGTGTTGCATTGATCTCCCTGGAGGGAACACCGGCTTCCTGTAAATGTACTAGTAGTCTGATTAACTCAGAAACAACAGCCTGTGTTTTGGTTAGAGTACTGGTGTTGCCTCTCTCTCTTATTTGGCCAGAAGGTTTCTAATCATCTTCGTTAACAAAGGAGTATCAATAATTCAATAATCAATAATTATATCAAACTGGCACCGAAATGTGAATGTAAATTTCACTTGTCCTATTTGCTCGCTCAGGTTTTTGGAGTTGCACAAATCAATCAGGGGACTGCGTGACACCATTCACATGTGACTGTTAGCCTTGCACAGTCACAGGTTGGTTCAGAGGTCAAGATCCTTGAACCCTGTGTGCATCATGTCTTGCCTCAGACCTCTGCATTTACACAATGATATGGCACTACCAGCCTCATCACATCTGTCTCAGCCCCTTATCAAGTGTGAAACATCACAGATAACCACCACTGTCCCCTACAAAACAACAGCTGGCTCCGGGGTAAATTAACGCATTTGTCGTTTGGAATTTGCCTAAGCTGGGGAAATTTTACATTGAAAAGATAACAAAGGAAAACAAACAAGCACATTTAAACAACCAGTGGGATTGGTGCAGGATCACAAAATACCTGACATAGTAGTCCGAGTAGGAGTCTTGTGGTCAATCTTCATGAAGCAAATAAAAGGTTCTTCAGACAAGAGCTATTCGGTGTATGGATTTCTCCCTTTTTTCTCCCTTTCAACAGTCTTATTTTTCATGTGATAATGTGATTAGTACATGTAAATTGTTATAGACTATTTGATTAAGAGAGTTGGGCAGTGTGTACAAGAAATGCATGTGTAAAAATATTGCCTATAAAAAGTATTCTCCAGAGTGTTTAAGTTTTTAGGAACCTGTCAACAAGTCAATCAACTAGCAGCCTCTGGGACACAGAACTGCTCTTTGATAGCAGCACAAAAAAAGAAAGGTCACTTCAAATAATCAATTCAAACATATCACATCACCGTGTAATGATTTATGCAGTTGCTGAGGTAGACATTTGTGTATTCATGTGAGCGCGTGACTTTGTTTGATTTGCATGTAAATCATTGGATGTAACGCACACGATCAGACAAAACATGTTCTTACATGGTGTCCACGCTCCTGACCTTAGACAGCACTGATTTAAAGGCGTGCAAATCTGTGGACTTGCACGTGACAGATGTTCAGTCCTGTGCAGATAATTCCAGTCACTCCTCCACTCCTCTCTGCCTCTCTCATCTCTCTCCTTTCATCCTGTGATTCTTCCCTCTCTTTTTGTGAATAGGGCTTGTGCCTGAAGTGATGGCGATTTGCTAGATGCTCATCTCTTTGAAACATAAATAACATCACTCATCCTTTTTACTCTTTACGTCACCAGCCCATCTTTTAATCTGATGCTGTGTCTCACTGAGCTCTCGTCTCTATTTCTTGCGACTGTTAAGTCAGGATTATCTCAGCTGAACTCATAAAACCTCATACATGTTACACAGAGCCAGCAGCGTGTGTCGTCGGAAGGAGTAACATTGCATTAATAAAGCTCAGTATCGGTGACATCACATGGAAGCCTCAAGTCAATACTGCAGGAGCAAACGCATCATCAAAGAAACAAATGTTCACAGCTAGAAATGGATATAAATTATTTATAATGGAATCAACATCACAAGACTACAGTTTCTCTGGATTCCCACACGCACAGCAGATTCCTCTGGGTTTTATTACTTATTTACTTATTTACTCCCGGACAAGTAGCTGGGTGGAGAGAGGACATCAAAAACAAAATAGAGAAGCGAACATGGCAGCTCCCCTCTGCTTCTTAAAATGGAATCTGGAGCTCAACACAACCTCAAGGCTTTCATCGTCTCTTGATCTTTTCCCTCTATGTTTAGACTGTTTAGACTTTTACAGTCACAATAGCCGATGTGTGAATGGTTAGTTCATCACCTCAGTACACACAGTATTCCTAATCCCTAACATCCTAACCGAGGTAAAGTACTAGCCAAAGAGTAACTCCACATTAAAGTGTGTTGAGAGGTTCTACTGCATTATGTGAAAAGAAGTAGTTTGATGCCTTCTGTGGTAACACAATCCCAAGAATGATTGCTGGCTAAGTATATTTCTGCATTTCATAACTGACATTTCTTTATGTTGCAACTTAACGTACATTGAGGTTTCATTTTAAATCTCTCTGTTGTCTGCACTGGGCTTAAGCTCTACTTAGGTTTAGACATTAAAAACATGTGTTAAGGGTCAGGAAAATGTCATGGTCAGACTTTCCATGAAAAATAGCCACTAAAAACACTTGGAAATGGTCCAAAATGTTCCCACAGACTCCAACTGTAGTCACCTGTTCGTCTTGTAACTTTTGATAACACCAACCAATTCCTCTCTGCTACCTGATGTGACATTCCGCAAACAAGCATATCATGTAAACGTGATACGCCATGTCTGGTGCAAATGTCAACCCTGGACATATCTGTGGTTTGCAGAAACGTTAATTGCTGACATGATATCCTGGTGACTGGGGCTGTTAAGGCTCCAGAAGACGCTGCATTGCAATCTAATAAATAGCCTCCATTGATGTCACTCAGTGGCTAAACTACACCGTGGGTAATGTCCATTGGTCTAACACTGCACTCTTGTAACACTTTTGAACTCATGGGCAGTTTAAAAACAGAAAATGATCAATATCTGTACAGCAGAACCAGAGATGTCGCCTTCTTTATTCCACACATTTGTCTTCCTTTTCAAATACTGGCGCCTACATTACCCACAGTGCAACTGTGCCGCTGAGTGACATCACTGGAGGCAGTTTATCAGATTAGACACAGCTTCCTCTGGAGCCACAAAGTGCTACTTACTACTTTTTTCACATTTGCAGAAGTACTCACCATGACCTGTAAACACACTTTACTGTGTAAAACCGGTGGAGTAACCCTTTCAGTTCCTCAGGGTTTAGTTCAATTTGATCTGCATTCAACTTTATGTGTTAAAAGCCATAAACCTCACTCTGATACGCTTAATTGAATTGAACAGACTGTATCTTTATACCCCGCCTAGCCTTCGTTTTTTAATTCCTCTGTGTCCGTCTTAACGAGAATTTAATATCTCACAGCTTTTCTCGGGACACACTTCAGCCATGGTGACAGAGGGGTGTTGAGAAAAGCTGCCAGCAGTACCTAATTAGTTGTGTACTGACGGCCAACTCATCACGTAACAAGCTAGATAGCAGCATAGGGAATAGTGTAATGACACACATCAGTGTTGTGCACTGCTGACAATAGTAGCCAGCAACCTGTTTGTTGATAGCTTTATCAGCAGCTGTTTGATAATATGTTTGCAATATAGACATCTCTGTTATCAGCACTGATTACGAGGTTTTATAAGTCCTCGCCAATCTCATTTTAATGGCCATAAAACCTCGGACAATAAAACATCCACGTCCTTCACTAGAATAATGATTTGAATAACCATGATGACAGTTTAAACATGCTGTGAGATACTTTGGATTGCCACTGCGCACTAGGTTAATCCTTATTCTGTGCACAGTCAGTGTTGTTCGGAGGGAATTTCTCAATGTCTAACTGAGCCATTTCCTCAGAGTGCCAACAACTGGGGCTTAAAGTGGAGCTGCTGATGTTGCAACAGGGCTTTTGTGTGTTTGACCTGCTGAGGGGGTTATCCCTAAAAACAGGTGTTATTGAATTGTGACCCAGATGATATCACACTGTAGGTCAAACTTCAGTAAGTCGAGGCCGGCACACACATTTCGAGCAAATGCATATATCTGTGTGCACTCAGTGGCTCCTGGCTATTGGTAATTTTCTCTTTAAGCGGTTTCACTTCCAACCAGTGTGCTTCCAGGAAAGACACCTTACTTTGACCCCACATTCATCCAGTTATAGCCAGATTTATTGGCAACTCACACCACCAGTGTCACATGCAGAACTTTGCTAATCCAAGTAATTACTTTACAAAGAAATCATCAGTGACACAAAAAAAATCGGAATCATTGTTTACACAGACTGATTGTGGATGATACGCAGTATATCTTATAATCCAGTCATACTGGCTGGAGCTGCATCGAGGTTCTGTAGTGGCTTATTAGTATCTATGTTGAACCTGAGATTCATCCTTATCAGCTCAGCTGTCTAGGTCAGGGAGCGGAACTTATTATTCAAGGGTACCACGATAAACTGGAACATTTTAGTTTTTCTACTGATTAACAGGAGAAATGACAGAACACAGAGTCACAACGCTAGTTAAATAGTGAGAGCGCCAGAGTTTATTGGCAGTATAAGTAGGTCTGGACATTTGTAGTCATGTCCTTTCGACGGCCGTTAACCTGGATACCTCCGCCAGGGAGGCTGTGTTTTGTCGCATGTCCGTTTATTTGTTTATTTTGTTGGTTGGATTGTCAGAAGGATTACACAAAAACTACTGAACAGATTTCCACAAAACTTGGATGGAGGATGGGTTGGTATGGAACCAGATAAAAGAGTGACTGAGGATTATTTTGACTTTCTTTAACACGGTGCTTTTTTTCTGGACTTTTTTTTTTCTTTCATTTCTCAGTGAATGATGTATGGTCTTGATGAAAAAATCTGGCATACTTAGGTGCCTGGTATGCAAATCTGGTGAGCTCAAATTATGGTGAGACAGTTTTGGGTTAGAGTTAGAGTAATACAGGGCTATAGCCTTCGATGTATCCAGTGCCCAGGTCAAGCTGATTAGGTTCCATCTCATTAGGTCCAGATCTTCATCATTATCCTCATTCCATCACCACCACCACCAGTGTCAAGGCTCCATCAGAGTCTCCTATCACAACTTCACCATCCCTCTTAAATTACAGTGGACATGATCGGGCCTAATTGCCAAAGACTCATATTTCTTATCTGATGTGCATACTGCATTCATTGGAGCATGCACATCAGATAAGAAATTAATTATTTAATCCAAACACAGTCTCTTTTGATTGAAACTGGATTCAGCCATTCTAGTTCCTGCATTCATTTGCTTCTTTAGATCGAATTTGTGCAGAATTTTGATGGTAAAGAGAAAATAAGTAATTCTATAGTTGGGCACTATTTTTATACCTGTAATATTTGTGTATGCTTCACGCTTCCTTCGGTGTTCGATGCCTCACAGAGAGAATCGGTGAGCACATTCACCAACAGCAATCAAGTTTTTAACCTTGTTGACCTGTTTAGATGGTGTTATATAAGGAACCTTGTCAACTTGTGCAGTGGAGCATTCCATCTCATTCACATAACGTAGCTGGGAAACAAGCTGTTTTCAGATGTCAGGTCTGCAGATGTGGCTTATCATCTGTATTTTGCATTCAGAGCTTCCGAAGTTTAAAAAAATGCAGGTACATTCCAGCTGCTGTGGAATGGTGGGTGGGGCTAGAGTCAGAGTGAACTTGCGTGTCTAGAGAATTATTCACACCGAAGCCCTGAGCCAAAGGAGATGTTCGCCACGGGCCAAGAATGCATTTGCACTGGCCCTGTTGATGGATACGTGGTAGTTCTTTCACAAAAGTGGATACGTAAATACGCCACACACTTTTTCGTTCGTTTTACGAACTGCTTTGTCGGTGTAGTCTGAGTTAACAGAGGGTTAGCATTCTATTTGAGAGACATCAGCTACAGAGGTAAACACTGGCCCTGATGTTTCCTGTTTAAATGCAGAAGCATCCCAAACAGAAGCAGAGACAGCGGCCTTGATCATGTGTCTTGCATTCTCTGCTCATTCAAGTACATAATGACGACCATGTGCTTATCTTGTGGAAATTTTCCTCAGATCGTCCTCCATCATGCTGTTGCGTTAGTCAAGCAGCAGACTGTTTTATCATCGTCACCTGTGTGTTTTTTTCTAACACTGTTATGGCACCAGCACCAAATGTCAGCAGGCATATTCCACTGTGACAGACCATAATATTTACTTTAGAAACTGGATCATAAGACATCCGTGGCTGTCTCGCTCTATATCCATATGAAAATATGTAATTGAACGTGGCACAGCAATACCTTGAAATTGTATTTAGGGAAAATAACAAATTCATGAGTAATAATAGAACATTCTGCACGATGGTACACAATTATGTTGTACAAAATCATACAAAATTGCAAAGACTGTCTTGAAGAATTGAAAATAAAAAATAATGATAAAGAAAAGTTTCATCAAGGGTCACACACTTTGATTGCTATTCCTATTTGTTAACTGATAAATGTTCAAGTTTGGCCATATGGTTCAGTGTTGAACCGTTTAAACTACTGTTGATTATTGAAAAATTTTAATTGCATATGTAAAATGACATGCATGCAGCATGCAAGTAAAAACTGAGAGGTCAGAAGTTTTTTGATTTTATGCTTGTGCTGTAGATATATTGATTTGCAACTGCTTCTGTGCCTCCCATTTGCCTCAATGTCACATTCCAGAGTGTTGATATTTTGACCATGATCTCATGTTTTGGCCAAAAACAATCACTCCACTTTACAGAACTATCTCTGGCATTCCTAAAGGTCTCACCGAGCTGTTTTCATGTTAAATAGAATGACAACAGGGCTCAGTGTGAGACTGAGGACAGGTCACAGTTTTTAATTTAAGCCAGCTGGAACGATAATGTTTGTCATCACTTCCTTCTCTGGTTTGGAGATAGGGGATTATTAAAATAGCATTTGTTTTTCCCGATCACGCTAAGTTTATTACATTTTGGTGGTTTAGGAGGAAGAATTCAAGAAAACCACTTTTTGGATTGGTTGAGCTAAAATGGAAAATTTCAACCTCTGACTGCACCACACATGCGGCATTGATGACTGGAGGCAGAGTAAATAACCCTGATCTGTTCTCTTTAAGAGTCAACTCAACCTTGCTCAAAAACAAACAGTGGATTCATGGAAATTATTTTTGAATAATACATTTCTAGTTGGATTTGATCCAAAGGCCAGAAAGGTGCATTTTGTTGGAGAAACAGCCTTAAGCAAATTAAATATACTTCCACTGACTGCTGGAGGAAGCTGACTGCCTTTGACGTTTTTTTTTTTACTGAAATCCCTTGTGAAAACAGTATCGGACACCAAATTTGATGACAGTGATTGCTTATCAGAAAACAATGAGACCGACAGAATCCAGACTGTCAAATGTCATTGTGCTTCAGGCCAATTTACAGAGGAATGTTGCATGACCACAAAATGCCTTCCTGTGAGAAGTATGAGATCATCTGGTGTGCGTGCGTGTGTGTGTGTGTGTGTGTGTGTGTGTGTGCGTGCGTGCGTGTGTGCGTGCGTGCGTGTGTGCGTGCGTGTGTGTGAGAGAGAGAGAGAGAGAGAGAGAGAGAGAGAGAAAACTAATCAAACTACTGGGTTAATGTTTGCCATGGGTCCTGACTCGAAGTTTCATGCGGTGTGGTTAGGGACACTGTCATTTTATGTTCTCCGTTGACAACTGTAACCACTCTTCCTTAAGTAAGATGATGTCTGAAGTCAGAAATGCAACACAGAGTTTCATGATACAATGTGTCATTTATATTATTTCATATTAAATGTTTATGCTCTATCACACAAGATGAGACTGTAAAATAAGGTGATCATCATCACTCCAGTGACCAATACTGGAATGATGGAACTCAATCCGCCGCAGCAGACGCCCAAGAAAGGTGTTTTGTTTGCTCCTGAAACCCAGACAGGAGGGAAAAAACTGTTTGTTCCTCCTGTCACATGTCAGTGTGCCTTGAGCGTCACATTAGCCGAGGCATGTGCTCTAACTGCCTGTAATGAGCGGTGTTCACAGTTTGCATAGTTTGCATCTCTTTATTTTGACAGGGGTTATACTGAGAACCAATGTCTCCTCCTACATTAGTTATGAAAAGACAGATGAGATTAAAATGTGTTAAATAACTGTGTTTTACTTAAATGTCATCTATACTGGCGTTACAATACATTATACCATGTCAATAAAACACAAATAATGCTTCCTTGGTGGATAAGATTTTGGGTACTCATGCTGATTTCTAATGACATTAATTACAAAATGCTGTGAGAATCACTACATTAACAAGACGTACTGACACTAAGGCAGTCAGAGAAGTAAGTGAGAACTTAACTTGTCCATAAGTGACAGATTAACGCCATGAGCACAAGACATGAATAAAATGTAAACATGCACGATATTTAGATATTTTTTCTTTACTTCTCAGTGCTCCTCCTGCAAGGTGTCTTGCATGCTCTGCCAGTTCAGAAATGAATCTTTGCCTTTCACTGATGACTGATGACCCTGAGCTGACATACGGTGCAGCATCTCTACCATGAAGGGAAGACTCAATATGCTGACATCAGTGAAGGAATGTCGTTGTTGGAGCAAAGTCCACCTTTGTTGTCTTCTCTTTGTGCCATGCCAGGAATTATTAACTTTTTCTCAGAATTTATTCTTTTAGAAAAAGCAACAACAAACAAGAGATACCAGCAAGTGACACCAACCTGCATACACACACCACAGTAAACACACGCACTCACACACACACACACACACATCTGACACACAGCAGCAGACTGACTGCGACAACTTGCGGTGACCTTGTCGATATGCTTCTCCTCACGTATAAATCTGCTCACTAGCCTACATCGGTGTTGCCATGGTGACGTGTATTATTAACCTGAAGCCTGCATGTGAGTTTCGGTGGTACCATTGAGGTACAGAGGGGGAATATCAATATGTCTTACAAGGACTGTACAGTATGTAAAGTAGGCTACTTCCACGTATTTTGCAACATTTCTCATTGTTTTTGTTAATAGTACACTGTGTCAGTGCAAAGAGCTCTTTCGGGGCTTGTCAAGGTCCTGTAATAGGTTTCTATTTTACTGACAAAACAGACCAGAGCAGCATCTTTAACAAGGGAAAGAGATCTTTACCCAAAGAAATACATGAAAGATGTGAAATGGTTTCAGGTGCCATGTAGCAGAAATGCTGCAACAGTTGAATAATACCAATGAAGTCTCATGTCTTTTGTCTGCTGTCTGCCGCATGCCATCTCGTCTGCTTAGAATCCTGTGTAACTATATCTGTGGAATTCAGAGCATGCACTGCATCGTCATTTTAAAGTGCCTGACACTCTTTGATGTGGTTGGTCGATCATCCTGTACATCCTTGATCGCACAGACATTGTATGTAGTGTATGAAGAGTCCATGTCGTAATGTATCTTAGTAGCCTCTTTGAGTTTGAATTTGTTTCATTTCTTCATGAATGTGTGTGATGTTAAAGGGCTATTTCTTATTCTACGATTCTGTGGAAAAAAACTCTCAGTAGTGGTGTATTCCACTATCCATTGTAGAGTATAGTAATAAAGCGTTACAACATGGCTGACACTTCTGTGGGGAGGCTGTAGGCAAATATGTGGTGGGAGCTCACACGGTGTCCAGAGGAAGAGAACACGTCCCTCCTGACTTTGCTCAAGAGAAGTCATGTAAAGATGAAAACAGTTTTTGAAACATTGAGATGAGGCCTTGGTTTGACGTGACTGAGCAGATGTTCCAGGCTGGAGATTGTTTACTGTCTGTTCCACCGTGAAAGACAGTATTTTCAAACATGCATACTTAGCAGTTTCTACCATGCTCTTATGTAAGACAAACATGGAAGAGTCAGCTTCCTCAAGGCCATGGGAAGTGAAACGTACTTATGAAACCTGTCTATTTTTTTGACTGATGTTTCCTTTGGGGGGAGGAGAGGGTGCATTATGTCCCACTGTATTTCAACACACAAATATGTACACATACACACACACACAAGCGCGCACACACACAGACACACACACACACACACACACACACACACACACACACAGCATGCCTGTTGCACAGTCTCCTGTAACTGTGAGAGACTTTACTGTCAGGACATCAGCTGTGATTATAGTGAGATACGGTCAAAATGTTTTGAGAAAAGTGTTGTGCGGGAGAAGATAAAGTCTGCTTTCCCATAATACTTCAGAATGTGTGCCTGTGTGTGTGTGTGTGTGTGTGTGTGTGTGTGTGTGTGTGTGTGTGGGTGGGTGGGTGGATGTGGGTGTCACTGAGGAATGAGAGCTGCCTACATGACAACATGTCAGTTTAAATCTCAATGGCAAGAAAGAGACAAAGTAATTGACAACCAGGCTGAGAAGGACATAATACAATGTCACTTGTCCTCCCACCTCCTCCTCCACTTAATTTCATTCACTGTACGTCCCTTCTCCCCCTCCATCTAACCACCAACTTCTGCAATTGCATAATTTATAGAACATCCCTTCTTTTTTGTCACTATTGCCCAGTTTCTGCATGGTATCCCTCTGCACTTCGCTCTCTCTACTTCCACAGAAACTCCCTATCACACACACACACACACACACACACACACACACACACACACACACACACACACACACACACACACACACACACACACTGTAGGTCGGAAAAGGAGAGGAAGGCACGGAAAGAAGGAAAGGAAGAACAATTAAATTGACAGCAGCAGTAAGGGTAAGAAGGATACAGGGAACTGAATGGAAAAAGAAGGAATCATGGGGAGATGAATGGAGTGGAGAGTTCAGCAGTTGTCTTCTCTTTCTACTCTTGTCTATTGTGTTCTGCCGACAGACTGGCAGACAGACGATTGGAGCGTGTTGGCACAGTTCGATTGGTCCACTTAGCAGAGAGCTACAGAGGGGATCTGTAACTACCCAGATAGAAAAAGTCACATGACTCACCGGAAGTATAGCACTAGTAGGTAGTATGGTATTATATCATCCTAACAGCTTTAGTATTTGAATCCATTTCCGCTGTGGGATTAAACTTGGCAGATTTGTGTGTGATTTTTCTGACAGATGCTCTGTCCCCAGAGAGCAGCAGTGACTGAGCGTCTGCGAAACACTTCCAGTATACCTGCTGGAAACATGTCAGCAGGGGAGCAGACCTCACCGGTGCATGCCTTTCCGTTCCATCTTGTTTGATCTCGGTTTCTATCGCTCTCCGTCTTCACCTCCTTTGTTTCCTCCATCAGCAGGTTCTGTTTCTGGTTTAAACGATGGCAGACTCCCTTCCTTTGTGCCTTGATGTGACCTTCATTTTTGCTGGAAGACAGTAGCCCACTGGTAGGCCCAATAGCATCGTGAAAGCAAGGTTTATAGGGAACCAATCGCAGATGGTGTTATTTTTATTCAGCATTACACTGTGCAATCAGCGTTCACAGTTTATGTTGTAGTCCACCTTACATCATTTCACAAGCCAATGGTGTCAAGACGAAAGTGTTTACTTAAATGTTTTTACTTAATATTTCTTCAACTTGCAAGTCTAAGAACTGGCCACCCCTTGAATTTGTGCTCATATCACCAGAGTAACCGCTACCTGCTGGTAACTGTAGCTGCTGTTAGCAATTGAGCTCCATTAGCCATGCAGTTAGCAGTCTGGTCTGGGAGCTTAGGGCAGCAGGGTGAGTGTTGGTGTTTATACTGCTAGCACAGGAGCTAGCGGGGTAAAAGTGGAGGGCTGGGGCTAGCTGGTTAGCATGCTAAATATGCTTTTCAACACAATAGCCTACATAGACATCGTAACATCCAAACATGTTATTCCTTTACTTTATCATTTAGTTTTGAATGTTTTCAACCTAAATACTACACCTAATTCATGACAGGCAACTTTTATCTCCGCTGTGTAAATAGTCGTGCAAGTACACGATTTGCCGGAAGAAAAAGAAACTGCATGCAGAATTGCATGCTTGTTTATAATATTCCCATAATTGGGACCAGGGCAGCCAAGGCAGTTACAGCTGCAGTCAACTGGAACAAACAGGCACCTCTTTAAATGTAAATGAGTCCTCAGAAGCTACTAAAGGTCATAAGTAAGTCATGTCCTTGCCGAGCTCTGGGCCTCACTGCTCCTCTCACTCTCTTTACTTTCTGACACACACACATACATGCACATGGGCTCACACGCGTGCACGCACCGTTCTCGCAGCGTCTGTGTTGCCAGCCTGTGCACAAACAAAGCGTGAATGAACATTTGATTATGTGATCGGCATTGATAGTAGCTTTGAGGGGAGGAATGTGCCGACCCAATGGCAGCCGAGGCCAGAGCAAAGAGAGAGACAGAGAAAGGTGCAGGGAACAATGAACTCTGGACGGATCCAGTTTGATCCGAAACTGGCGGATGGAGAGAAGCCCACACTGATATGATGTCAGATTTCAGATGTCTGTCAGTCACAACCTTTTTTATATTTTCCCCTTGATGTCTGCTGTTCTCTCCTCTGTCTTTTCACTCCCCCTTTCATTATTTGCAAACAAATTTCCGGACAAAAATAGCTGAGGAACAAAGCGATGTTTTCATCACTGCTTGTGTGTGACCGGTGTCTGAGTGGGTGAGAGACGGAGAGAGAGAATGGGGACAGTTGTTTGTGCACACAAATGCTGGTATTCATGCCTGTACTGTACAGTGTGTGTGCTTATGGAAGCGAGAGAGCCAGAGTGGGAGAGAGTGAGAGAATGGAGAGGGATTACAAAGGGCATGTGTGTGTGTCTGTGTGTGTGTGTGTGTGTGTGTGTGTGTGTGTGTGTGTGTGTGTGTGTGTGTGTGTGTGTGTGTGTGTGTGTGTGTGTCCGCAACCAGCGAGCCTCATTGGCCAGATGGGTTGTGTTCACTACAAAAGAGAGACTTTGGCGAGATGAGAGGCAGTAAGCTCAGGGATTAGGTCTGTTGGGCAACAGAGCACCAGGCCGCAGGGCATGCTTTCTGGTTGGCTTACTGGAAGGATGGAGCCCATGTGTCGTGTGGAGCTTGTTTAGGAGACTGAGAGACTGGTGTTTGTCCGCTACAGTCATATCCGTCCTGGTAGTCTGCATTCAGCAGCCAGCAATTAGCTTTTTTTTTTCCCAGCTACAAAAAACTACGCAGAGAGAGAAATCACGGGCGCACAGCTTGATGTCGTCCCCCTGACTCGTAAAAATGGCACATGGAGACAGATTATCTCATAAAATGATCACACACAAATGCAAAGCAGCCCTCACATAACTATTCTAGCACCAGAGAAATATTGTACTGAGAGCAATCGAGAGAGCGTGAGGCGGGGTTCTGAAGATGAAGATGCGACAGACAAGCAGTGCAGGCAGGAGAGGGTTATGAGTGTGAAGCTGCTTTGTGGCTTGAGTTTCTCGCTCTTTCCTTCCTGTCTTTACCTCAGCTCCCTTCCCTCTCAGAGGCTTTGTGCCCCACTTATTCACTGTCACAAAGGGCTCTGTTTATTAGTGTGGCAGAGACAGAATACATTTAGTGTGTTTCACTCTCATTGATCCTCTCTTTAAGGTCTCTTTCTCACCATGGCTTCATCTTTTACATCAACACATTATCCTAATGAAAGATAATAAATGAAAATAAATAGGTTATAATAAATGAAAAAAGACAGCAAAGGAATTTTAAATTTCTATAAGTTTATAAGCGTTTAGGGGCATAAATACAAGTGTATAAGAGTATGTTAGAGCTCTGTTGCTTTTCTTCTCCGAGCCGGGGAACAAATGAAATCCTCAGGGAAGGTGAATTGTTCATGGACTGCGAGACTGTTGTGCTGCTTATTACATGAGAATCTAAAGTTATCAAATAAACTTAGGGAGTAACAAGTGCAGTTTTTCTCTCCATAATGTAGTGTATTGGAAGTATAAAGTAGCAGAACATGGAGATACAGTGCAGTAAAAGTACCTTGAATCTGTACTTAAGTACAGTACCTGAGTAAATGTCTTTAGTTACAGTCCATCAGTGGAATCAGAGAGTGTGTAATGTCAGTAGAGCTACAATTACAACTTTATTTGTCTTCGTCCTGGATATTTCTTGTATAGAGGCAAAAAGCCAGTGAAACAAGACTGATCTGTGGTGTCCCTTTTGAGTTATGGAGCTGGTAATGCAAGATCCAGGCCTGTTGGACCGCTGAGGAAATCACTGATTGATTGTCTTTGGACAGATAATGTTAGGCTTTGAGGTCACAAATATCACATTTGTACAAACTGTTCAAGTTAGGATTTATAAGGTAATGTATCAGCTTTCTCCATTCAAGCAGATTATCAGGGGGGAAACGGACGCCAAACGAAACTTTCAATTGTTACCACTTGAACTGAATATCGCTCTTTAATCTTGAGTTATTGGTTATATCATGCCTTTGATTATTTATACTTTTATAGTCAAGAGGTTGTGAAGGCTTATTCAAATGTTTACTTACTGAAGTGCGTTACGATGTGGAAGCAAATGTACTAACTTCTAGTAAACTCGCACAATGTTCAGCTCTGTTTGCCCACATTCTGATAGTGAATCTCCTCGCTGCAGTTAGCAGAATCTGGTGTTTACCTTGAAAACAAGCCATAGCACGAGTGTGTGTGTGCCAGAGAAAAATATTCTTCCTGTTCCCTCTGTGCGCCTTATTTCCAAGGAAGGAGTGTTGAGTCACAACATCTCTACAGTACTTTCGCTTTTGAATGAGTGGGTCGTGTCCCTTGCTTGCCTACGTGGTTGAAAGACACTTACAAATTATCAAATGATGTGAAATTAGTGTGTGATTGAGTCGGCTAACAACACCCTCAGTTATTTTCATTTCCCGCACGAACTTGTCAGGGAACAGGACGAGTCTCCGAGCTGTTATTTCAGCTTGGAAAAGATATGATTTATTTATGCTGAGACAAGTTGTGCAATCACTGCCCGCATGCTGGGTTTACCACGCTGCCTTTTCAAAAAGCTTCAGCCGCCCGATTTGTTTGACATGCAAAGCTCTCACCAGCGGATGCACTCCTCTTACATCATGTGAGTGCGTCTTGGTCGGAGAGGTTTGAATTCTTATTTGAATGTTCCTGTGAAACTTTCCACACACACCCTCTAGTAAAAAAAATCTGACTGTGGCAATGCCAACCTCTTCACTGAGCCATGTATTTGAAGAAGAAAAAAAAAAAGACTACAACTGTGATCTTCATTAGTTCTCTGTTTTATTTTTAATTGTTAACTACTTAAAAAGATTCTTTAATACTTTCCAACATTGTCCTTACGTTCCAATCCACTGAAAATGGCCCTGATTGGAGTTTTATTAAGCACTGCAACAAGAGCAATATGAGTCATGACTGGTGTACTAGCTCCACCTAGTGCCAGAATATGTACATGTTTTGCGGCAGTGATCAAGAAGAGTGAGGGGTGAAGAAATGTCCGCAGGGAAAACCAGCTACTGGAATCTTTTTGGATTTATTGGATTTATATGATATTTTTGAAGGTATAGAAGCAAAAAAAAATCTAATAGCCATAACATAACATTGCCTCAAGTTAAATTTATAATCAATGTACAGATAATTCCAAACTTAGATGTATTCTGTGCTTTACTGATCAAGACATGATCTTCCCACTCATTCTCTCCCAAAACTTTTTCTTGTTTTGACATTCATTTACTCACAATTCATTCAGGGATTCAGCAACACATTGACGGGACATCACTGGTTAAATGTTGTTTTAAAAAGGTGCAATAGTTGAGAATTTTAGTTCAAAGCATTCAGAATATTATGTACAATTACCAACAGTACGTGAAAAAAGAGTTTTGACGTAAGGTCAAAGACGTCTACGTTTTCTGTTGCAGCGGTGTCTGCGTAAAGACGACGCCCACCGCGGCCACAGCCTTCATCCTGCTGTCGTACCACCAGACCACCGAGCTGCTTCATTCCTCAGGCTGTGAGACTCCTGAACCCCCAGCGGTCGAAAGCTCAATGCCTTAGATAATATGACACAACTTAGATTGTACATGCAGATGTGCAGGGACACAGTTTCCAGACCTCTCTTTGGCGTTTCATCATCATACACAGAAGAACCCTGCAACTTGAACACAGTTGAATATTAAACCATCATCAACAGGAACTTGAACATTGTCCTCAGCAGCATCTGAGTTTTGGCTTGGTTACGTTTAGGTGCTCTTGTTCCAGGGTGCCGGTGTAGACCTGCCTCACAGCGGACACAGGTGTTCCTAGTAACACTAATGGTCACCGCAGTCAGCTAGCATATGTAATGGAGGGAAGTTCTCATTAATCTTATTAATAACACCTGTGCTTCTCCTGCGATCGTAAGTCTGCTGTGGAGAACCTAACCCTCTCAGAAAGACTGAGGCTGATCAGATTTCGCTTGATAATTGGGTGTTTCGAGGAGGTGACCCAGTCAGGAGGCAGTGGGAGGCCTACACCCCACCAGCTAAATATGAGTCATCTCTCACGTTAAAGCAGAACAAGGGGTAACGATGAGATGGAGACCACATTACCGAAAAAGTCCACGGGAAATTCACATTTGAGTCTTTTAGTCCAACAGGTGTGACAGGAGGGATATTTTGGGCAACTGAGGGCTGAAATGATTAGAGAAGAGACTGCTGAGAATATTACAAAGTGAGTAGATGGTTTCATCATGAAAACACTGGCTTTCAAAGGTATTGTTGTCTGATACGTGTCTCGTGTAACTACACCTGCTCAATGGCCCAAACAGGGGAAGAGGTTAAGTAAAATTACCAGTGGAAAAAAGCAAAATTACTCCATAACAAGTAAAACTCTTGCATTCAAATATTCTATCAACAATGTTATTAACAACATGTACATGTAAGGCATCAAAGGTACTGTCTGTGTTATGGTATATTAACAGATTCTTACACTGACCCACCAATGTGTCAGGAAGATTTTTACAGTTGTGGTTGGTCATATAAGTAAAGATAAAATTCTATTTTTATTTATTTATTTATTTATTTATTTTACATTTAGCTGGTTTAGCCTAGTCGTTCCCAACAAAAGGATTAAAGGTTCTTAAAGGTCATAACATAAATCATTTTTGGTGCTTTCTGTAATCTTTGGTTGTTGGTGTTTCATCTGAAATATCAGATAATCATATCTTTCAAACAGTTATCAAAATCAACCAAAAAATGTCTCTTCAGTTGAACTGCTCGCAGCCAATGAAAAGCACCCCAGGCACTGCTGTATTGCACTGAGGTATAAATAGATTTTAACTTTTCATACAGCCTGCAGCCTTTCCCGTGCTACCGTGGGTAATCTCGGCAAGCGGCACACACACAGTTCTGGATGAAGCCCCTCTTTATTCAGCTAAACCACTCAGTAACAACCAACACACGGTAATGCACTTTGAAGGGATCGATCGCGGCTTGTGTGTCTCGTCCACAGCTGCCTCCAGCTGCTCTCCCGTGCATCTCACATCTGAGGTCCAGCACACTACTGGATTTAAATGGAGACCAGTGATTAGCAAACAGGTGCCAGTTTTGCCAGTCACTCACCTGGCACTGCTCTCCTGAGCCCCCGCTCCACCTCTCTCTCTCTCTCTCTCTCTCTCTCTCTCTCCCACAGCTGCAGCTCGACCACCTCACCTCCACATAGCTGTGATTTAAACTTAATGATCAGTGTTAGTGCGTTGGTCCCATGTCATTTTTAATCATGTATAAAAACAAAAAGAAACGTTCATTTTGTTCATGATGTTTTGCTGTTGGAGTTGTGTCCTTTTTGCCACATTTTTTTTAATTCAACTTACAAAATGTACATAACAAGACATTTTACAACAGCGATGTACGTTTATCCTTACTAAATTTCATAAAGGTGCAGTCGGAGAAATCCTTTATCAGAAAAGAGAGATCTACACTCACTGATTTTGTTTTTATGCCTAAACAAACTAAATAAACTCTTGTCCTTTTCATGACTGAATAAACTAAATAAACAATGGAGCGTTCTCGCAGCACACAAATCCCCTGTGACGTGGCGTGACGGCAGCCTTTGATGGTGTTTTTGCAGGCAGGTAGGTGACCTCTGCTCCCTCTCAGAACACAGTAATTATAGAGCTGTGACAACCTTACTCCAAGCCTCTCCATCACCAATACATCCAAACTGAACGTAAATAAAGCTGAGGTTGTGATGGTTTACGTGGATTTTACGTGGATAGTTACATTAATTACTTAACACACTCTTTTCATTTCTTCTCTCAAACTACATACTGCTCTCCTTTGAGTACAGCAGACCATGCATTCAGTGCATTTTCAGTGTATTTCTGCTGCATGCAGTTGATTGTGGGGTCAGACTACAACCACTAGATGACAATAAAGAGCTCAAAATCATTTAAGAGCTGCATACTGATTGTCTTGGTCTCATAGCAGCTTGTCTTACAGAGAAATTCAGCATTTCGAATGTTGTGTCCTTCTAATGGATCACAATATTTCGACATTAACCTACCATCTAATAATTACAACCTAATCAACTCATATTCCTGTTTCTTAAATTAAAAAAAAACCAAACTAATCAATGACAGTTATGCATATAAATCAATCATTCCATCATGAGTGACAGCAGATAGCAGACATTTGATCGTGAAGCAAGAAAAGATGACAGGGCAGCAGCAGCTCTTAGTCGAGCGTAAATTACGCACACGGTCCCCCAAAACCTGTCGTCCAATCAGAGCGCGGCTCTTGTGCATGGGGCAGTGTGCGCCTCGGAGGCTGTCTGGCCAGCTGAGAGGTGGTCTTTGTATGACAGAGCTGAACAAGGGCTCCTGACTCTGCAGACAACAGGCGCTGCTGCAGCTGCTGGGACCGCAGAGGTTCAGTTCACAGAGAGGTGAGAGGCTGCGACTCGAACCGCACCACAAACCAAAGACGCGCACGGGGACGAGCGACTTTCTTTTTATTATTCTGGTGCCTTCTTTAAGGTCTTCAAAATCAACTTTTTTTTTTTTTTCTTAGGGAGCCCGATGTCTCTACCTTCATATCGAGGCTCACCCTGAAGTTCCGACTGGCGTGAAAAAAAAGAAAAAGAAAAAAAAAAAAAACACAAACAAAAAACTCCAGAACTTTGCCTGAGGAGCATCTCGGCTCTGAAATGAGCAGCACGTTGGTGTTGCTGTCCCTTGCGCTGTCGGTGGCGTTTTCCGCCGGGCAACAAGACTCAGGGCCCGGGGCCACGAAGGAGGACATCCCGGAGGGCGCATCCACCCTGGCGTTCGTCTTCGATGTGACCGGCTCCATGTACGACGACCTGGTCCAGGTCATCGAGGGCGCGTCCAAGATCCTGGAAACATCCCTGAGCAGACCGAAGAGACCGCTGTATAACTTTGCTTTGGTGCCCTTCCACGATCCAGGTAATATCGGCAGAATGTGTGGAGTGAGACCGAGCACTTTTTCTGATACTTATGTCTCTTTGTTGTTGTTGTTGTTGTTGTTGTTGTTGTTGCAACGTTTACTTCTGCACACTTTGCGCATTATTTGGAGTTTTCTCCCCGCAGTGACAACAAAAGCACGCAGAAAAGTGAGAAATGTGGAGGTTTGCTCACAGTCCGCCCTCTGAATGCCTAATGCTCCTCACACCTCCAGAGGAGGGACTCTGGGGGATCCTGTCTCCGCACACAGATGTTCTGCACTGGCGGTCACTATCATTAGCATTCCGCCAGGGTTAGTGTGTGTGGCTTTAGGTTTGCAGTGCAGCTTGATGATTATCATCACCCCATGTTGCTCTCTCATTCTCCACAGCTAATGCCTGGACAATATATCACTGGGCTAGCTAACAGTATTCCGGGCTTGTAGGTCAGAGGTGCAGAAACACAGTCATGTTTAAAAAAAAAAAAAAGTCAGAGTTAAATAACATACACTGGGGTAAGATCTGAGTCTTCCTGGTCAGTGGGACGTGGGTTTGGCAGTGCAGTCCTTAAAGTAAACAAAATTATTTTCCATGCAATATCCACCTCAGCCGTCACAACCTCAGCTTTATTTAAGTTCACTTTGAAAGTTGTGGTGATGGAGAGGCTTGGAGTAAGGCTGTTAAAGCTCCATAATTACTGTTTTCTGAGAGGGAGCAGAGGTCACCTACCTGCCTGCAAAAACACCATCAAAGGCTGCCGTCACGCCACGTCACGGGGGGTTTGTGTGCTGATTTGTTAGATGTCCACCTGCGAGAACGCTCCATCGACAGAAAGAGGACGTGCCCAAGAGACCTTGTAAAAGTCAACAGTGGCGGGCAGAAGTGAGAGACAAGTGGGAGAAGATCAGGGTGTTTGCTGCACTCAGTAGTGGCTTTTTTAAAGAAGCATTATGTAGTTTGGGAGAAGAAATAATGAGGTGATGATACAAACTCAGATAAGTCAGATAAACGGGCTGTTCTCAGAGGAAAATAAGGTTGTGCTTTAAGGTCAGTTTACTCAGTCATGAAAACAAAAAGAGTTTGTCCATCCAGGCGTTAAGAAATAAATCAAAGAAGATATTTTGTCCTCTTATTCAAATCTCTTCTTCAAAGTTACATAGTGCTTGTTTAAGCATTCTACGGTACAACTTATTACAGTAAATGTTGTCCAGGGCGTTTTGGTTGAACATGCACCCCCAAAAAAAGTCGACTTAACTAGGGATGAGAATTTCAAGCAAAAATGAACTAGTAGACAATCACTCAGTTATTTGAAGATCTGCTTTCTGTATGTGCTGTAGCATCTTAGAATAACGGTAATGATAATTTTTCCTTACTCAAATTGAGGGTCTCAGGACAGAGGATGTTGTTCCCTGCACCAAATGTAAAGCCGACTGAGGCAATGTGAGTGTGATTTTGGGCTAAGGAAATCAAATTGATTTCAATTATGAAAACGTGGCGTGAAATATCCACATATTTAACAACTATTGGAACATCTAAAAATCATGAACCATCCCCAGACTAGACTTTTTCACTGGTGGCACCAGTGTACCAGTTTTGCATGTGCTCTTGTTTAGATAAAGAAAAACATGCATTTGCACCTTTATTCATGTTTACAATCATTTAAATAATGGGTTAAAAATACATTTATATGTTTTATTAGGTGCACCTAAATAAAAAAAGTGCAACCACTGATAAAATTTAGTTCGGAGCCCTGTCATTTTTTACCGCAGTTTTGTAGTATTTGTTTACAAGGTTGCCAAAATCTGACCTAGGTTCTGCTCGCGCCTCGTCACTTTATGATAGATCCCTTTCAAAATGTACTCAGTTGAACTTGATTGCTCTTAGCGACTGCAGAACCGAACGGATCCAAGAGATCTGAGCGAGAAGGAACAAGATAAATCGACCGAGGTGATCTGTGGGGTGAAGAGTCAGATTCTTATTCCAGATGTTTTTCCTCCTCTGCTCAACTTCAGCATGTCACACATTCTTATGAAGCTCAATTCCTCAATCACAGATTCAGGCTGCAACTCTGTGTGCTTAGAATGATAATTATATCCAAGGAAGAACTGTGCTCAGTATACACACATGTAACAAATGATGAACTCATAGCTGTGAGCCTCGTGGGGGATGGAAATCTTAGATCATTAGCAGATGATGAAGGAGATGTGATGCACTGTATATTGGATGAAGCAGGAGTTATAGTGAGAGAGCTCTGTGATTACAATGTGCGTCTGACTTCAAGGATTGATTCATAGCAAATGTTACCCCTGCTTGAAAGTAATTACAGGATTCTCCTCAGTGTGATTCTCTTCTCTTTGTGCTTGTCCCTCACCACTGAGTGACGTTCGATTGCTTCTTTAAATGTTTACGAGGATGTCAGAATGTGTTCTCCAACCCCCCCCCAGGGGAATAGAGGAATGGTTAGCACAGCACACTGCAAGCAGGGGTAGCTGAACATTTCCCCAAATGTTGTTCTGCCCCTTTCTGTCCTTCTCTGACAATATCCCAGACCCTCTGAGAGGATCAGTTTTGTTTTTATAGGAACTTTTATTTAGGGCTCGTTTTTATTCTGACGCGGATCCATTTTCTCCGCTTTCCATCCGACCCAGCGCGATAACGCAGTCCCTCCTGTTTGATTTGGCTCCCTTTAAATCAGAGGCCGGAGCTTCCCCTCTATTTACACTGCAATCTGACACGGTAAACATTAGAGTGTGTGTTTGTGTATCTGTGTTTCCCTCGGTCTGTGTGTGTGTGTGTGTGTGTGTGTGTGTGTGTGTGTGTGTGTGTGTGTGTGTGTGTGTGTGAAGCGAGAGTGTCAGGAGGATGCCTGGATATTGGGGTCAGGCTTGTGTGGGAAGATCAGTCAGGAAGCCCCCCCCCTCCTTTCCTCCATCCTGCAGGGAGAGAAAGAAAGAAAGCAAGAGGATACTTCACAAGTCACTTTACTGAGGCACAGGGGTTGTGTATTTAACACTACAGTCTGAAAGCACTCCAGTGGTCGGGCCGAATCTTCGGCTCCCCCGTTGTGTTATTGTTTCATTTAAAAATGCCATTCACTTAATGAGAGCTCCGATGTAAAAACCACCTCGACTGTTGAAATAACATGAGCATCTCACTTCTTGAACGACAGTCCAGAGAACAACGAATAATCTGTCACTGAAGAATCCAGTCTGAGAAGTTAATGGTGTATTCCAAGCAGACTCTCTCTTTATTTGAGAGAAACACAAGTGTTTCACATCACGGTTAACCCGGAATTAAAGTCCAGTTGTGCGGTTTTACAATCAACCGCACATGAGGAATCTCTACGTGTGCGTGTCTACACGTGTCTCTAGTGCCCACTGAGATCCTTCACGACTCTGCTGACGTCCACACACACACATGCTCGTCCTTGTAAATAGTACCTCGCTGTGAGAGGATGTGTTTGTATGTATCTTGTACGTGTTTGTGTGAGTGTTTAATTAGCTGAAGCTGAGATGGGTCAGAGCTCCTTGCCTTGGGTCGGGGAGGTGGGGGGGGGGACCAACACTCTCACCACGGTCGCACACATTCAGTGCAGTCAGAAGATGTTAAGACAGCGCAACTTTTGGTTTGTTAGCCATGCACGCCAGTAAAATGGTTTTCGAATAATGTTTACGCTCTGACTCGGTGCAGCGCAGATTTTAAAGTCAAGTTACGTAAGCTTAACTTGGGTCATTATATTTGATGTTTTGGACGCTTTCCAGGGTGAAAAGTCATAATCTATTACATGTTTATGAGCAAGCTTCATTTTGACAAGTCCAGCTGGATGTCGCAAGTTGTTGTTTTTTTTTTTTTTGCCTGACTTGACAGCAGATCCCTCATTGGGGTGCATTCCCCTGCAAGCCGGAGGTCGCAATTTTTTGAGTCAAAGATTGCTGTTGATCCCAGATTAAGTGAATGAAAGTGAAAATGACAACTTGTCAGTTGTGATGTGACGATTCAGAAACAAACACAAAAAATTGATGAAGAGGTAAAAGTAACTGTTGAATAAGTGTGCTGTTACGTCATGTGTGTTCATGTTAGATCTTGCCCGAGTTTCTGACTTGGATGACCATACCAGTGCACTTTTCTGTGCCTGAGGTCTACACAGCATAAGTAGCACGTCATAGTTTGAAGCTTAAGGCCGCTGACCAAGTGGCCTCATTTGACAAGTCTGACAAGCATTCAGTTTGATGCCTACTGACTGTCAGCACTAGTAATTAAGGAGGTTTGTGGTCAAGTTGGCTTGTTTATCCTTTAGCAGGATCATGGAAAGACTACTCACCCAAATTTCACAACACTTGGTTGAAGGGTAAAGCATAGGCCAAGGAAGAACCAAGTTTGTTAACAACAATCCAGAAGATGGTAGAAAAGGTCAATAGTGAGAAGACGGTGACTCTTCACCATCACCATCATTAACCCTCTGCAGATGCTGACACATGTTGTTGCTCAAGCTTCATACTGATGGGAGACAGAGTTGGTTGCAATCAGCTCCACCAGATAATTGAGGGGAAAACAGTCGCACTTCATAATATTGATGATTAAGCTTGTGCTTGTAGATTTGCCTATCACAGCAGAGTGGACTACTGGCCTATGCGGAGGTCGGCGCTCTCCACCTACCCTTCTAGCTGTAGTAGTAATTGTTTCATTCCAAATCCAGTGGGCTGGAGAACCGAGCCAAACCAGGGAAACTTATCTAGGTCCAGATACTTTCTGACAGCACTGGATGTGTTTGAGTGGAGGTGCAAGCCAAACAGAGAGAGGCCGAGTTAGACTGTGACATCTGCCAGAATGCTCAACCAAAGAAGTTGAGGCTCAGATTCTGGCGCTCCAAAAGCGAAATCAATCACCGACGAGTTCTGCTTCTGTTTGATTGGTATCTAGTGTTTGTTTCAGCGATGTGCTCTGTAGATTGGTCACGCTGAGTTGATGGCTACCCTCTTCCTTGCCAGTTTACTTCAACTTTGGACCAAAGCCCTGGGTCGCTGAGTGATGGGAGGAGATGAAGGGATAGCTTCTGCCTCCTCTGCATGATCAAAGGCACTCATCTCCGAGCTCCTTTTGTTGGTGCGCGGCGTCCTGTTCCGCCGTCCCGTTCTCCCCTTTGTTTCCTTCTTTTCCAGAGCAGCAGTTTTATGTCTGAACCGCCCCGGCTGTGTGAGATTACAAGGAGCCTGCGTTTAGCTGGACACAGTCAATAATGATGCTATTAGGCAGGAATGCCAAAAGAGAGAGGTGGAGGGGTTTTTTGGGGGGAGAATTAGAGGAGGAGTGTGGCAGACTACAATGTGTGTCTGTGTGTTTCATGTTCTAATAGACCTGCCCTGGAATATTAAAATGGCCTTTAATTTTTTAGGACTGTACACGCACCTTCTGAAGTGCCCCGAGGTGCTCTCAGCTCTTAACAGCTTCAACTGCGTTTAGCTTTGCACAGAGGTCATCCCCCTTTCATCTTGGAAGGCAGCACATACCTGAGGACCGCGACAGGAATACTTTACCCGCGTCCACTCTGCTCCCTGTTTGCTAATGTATGTATGACAGCTTGAGCGAGCCACAGGCTAATGACTAAGAGATGTTGCTGTTGTTTAGAAAAGTCACAGGTGGTTGACCTTTGGATGCACCGCTTGACATCAGCGACCCGTTCAAGAAGCATTCTGTCAAACGTTTCTGCTCTCCTCCGTGTTGGGTCTGTTTCCCTCGAGGATTTGTTTTCCAACCTCTGTTGAATTCTGAGCCTCACCCTGAGGTCCTGAGGGGGCTCCTGCGACCTGGTCGTGACCTTCAGGGCTCTTTGACAACACTGTCTGGGCTCCCATCAATATCCTATTGACCTCTTGTGGCTTGTTTTTCTGTCTGAGCACGGAGACGTGAACATCGGAAGGACCAAATCCTGTCTCGCAGTATTGTGATCGAGACTGAAATGATTTTTTTTCATTGTTGATGAGGCTATTGAATTTTTTTTTTCAGTTAATTGATTTGTTTTGGCCAATAAACTGTGAGAGATGACTAAAGATGCAACTCAGTGACGCCGGAATATCCAAATATATTTAGTTTATTGTCATCAAGGAGTAAAGAAACTTGAAAACACTCACGCTGAAGAAGCTTGATTTAGAGTTTGACTCTCAATGCGCTAACAAATGAATACATTATCAAAGTAGTTCTGTTTATTTTAATTAATTGGGTCAGAATTGGGAATATGCAGTGATGGAAAGTAGCTAATTACAATTTTACTCAAGTACTGTGCTTAAAAAACGATTTTGAGGTACTTTTCTCAGGTATTTCCATTTTTGCCACCTTATTCATCCACTCCACTACATTTATTTGATAACTTTGGTTGTTAGTCACTGGATTGACTATTCAGTGTTGACAGACCATTATATGTGACGTGCAGCCAATCAGAAAGTGCTGTGGGTGGGACATTTGGTGAGACCACAGCTGGCTGCAGGCAGAATAAGGATGCTGCATCAAAGTCAAAGTATCACATCTTTTTGAATTAATTTGTTTTATTGGCAGCTGGACAAAAAACCTGTTGATACCATTTATCAGAAGAAATGCTGAATACTCGCCCTGATAATCGGCCAGGCTGATAATCGGTCCGACCCAACTTAGTTTTCTGGATCAAAATAGACATATTAGTGTTATTCAAAATGTGAGAAGTTTAACTCTCTTTTGCGTGTTTGTAGAACTTGCAGTGTGTTTGCAGCATGTCTACAATGCGTTTTTCCTGTTCTGGGGCAGACATGTTTACCTGACCTATCCCAGCACAAGTAGCCAGTCTCTCCATTTATCTTAGCTGAGCACCCGAAGCAAGTCAGGTGATTCTGATGACAGCTGCCACTGCTAGCTGTGTAGTGGCTGGAGTCACATGGCAGTCACAAATGTCTTACGAATAACACACTGGCTCATTTTTGTGGGCCCACGACAAAAGTTTGGGTCCCACGCCACTCTTTCAAGTGGAAACCAAGTGGATTGTTTCCAGCTGCTCATTGCCAGCTATACCAACTGCAGAACACATGTACATTATGTTGTATATTAGCATCTGCCAGTCAGCATTTTTAGTGCTTTATTACTCATAATGATAATAAACCAGCAACCTCAGCACTTTTACTGTTGCCCCTTCCACGAGGGCTTTCCCCAAATCAGTGATTTTTATAGTCAATTTAGACTCTACAGATCGAAGTCTAGACGCTCTTATTAGGAAACATTTTCCCCAAAGCACCTCTTAGCACAGATTCACAATTTCATTGTTTTACATCATACTTCTGAGGTCTGGAGAACTCATTTGGATCACATTAGATTTACGTCCATAAAAGATCTGGTTCCAAAGTTGAACACTCCCATGGCTTGGTATGGCATGACCTCATTTGCTTTACTGTGTAAGCTGTTTATGTGCACTTCAGTTGCAACACATGTTAAGTTTCAGCAGCTTGGCTGGTGTGGTCAGAGTGACATGTGTTCTCGAACCGTTAATATTGAAGTGACGTGCTTCCTCACCAAAACAGATAGAGGACACTGTTTTTGAGTTTTATAGAGACAAACTTTTGGCCTCTTTCATCTCTTTCTTTTGGTTTCACTGCCTGCACTTTTGGTTTCGCCCTCACCACTCTCATCGGCTTTGTTTCCAACGTTAACAGGCAGCTCTTTCCACAAAAATGCTTTGTTAACTCACTGCACGCTAACTCCCTTGCTCTAGATGGCAGACGAGCAAAGTTAGCAACTAGCTGGCACACTTAATGAAGCATTTAGCTTCTCAAACGACAGATATTTCCCTCAGCAGTCAGTCGAGACCAAAACAGCGGCAAAGCAGAATGAACATTGGACCCTTCAGGTGTTCCCCATGGGACCTTATTTCGGAAGACAAATTTGGGCATTATTCAGTGGGGGGAGACAGATAAACTTTTTATCACATTTGAATTGTGCCATGGGTTAGGTATAGTGGTAATGTACTGGTTAGGGTTAGTGGCAGCCAGTAAGGAAAAAGGTCTTTGTGTCTGGCCTAACGTACATATTTTTTCTGAAATGTTGGTCCATCGGAAGGGGCGTGAGTTGGCCTCTCTACTGTATGTCAGTTAGCTGAGGACACAGCTGATGTATCTGCTGCATATGGAAATAGGAAACTGTTTGCTAACATGCTCACCAGAAGAACTTTATAAGGTGATAATATGTCAGTGTTGGTGCCAAAAAAAAAAGCAATTGTTGCTGCGTCCATTAAGTTCTGTCTACAGCGTCAGATTAAATAGACAAAGCCGGTTATACCATCCTTGTAAAAGTTTAATGATCTTATTACGGCAGGTTTATAGCCATACGTGGCAGGACATTTTCAGTCACATTAAGAGTATTATATGTTTCATATAAATAGATCAGCTCATGAGTCGATCTAAAGGAGATTTTTAACAGCACTTCAACATTTCCAAGAGCTCTGTTCTGCGATGTTTGCTGTAATCATGATCAAGCAAGAACACATTATACCTGTGTGCAGGGTGTGGTTGCTTGATGCATTTTGCCTCTTCGCTACTCGCTTTTGCAGGTAAGTTCTTTTCCTTTGTTAGGTCTTCTCTTCTTCACATTTCTTCTCTTTCCACATGGATGTCGCCTCTTCAAGACAAACCTGATGCGCACTGCCGAAGTTTACTTAAGTTTATGTTCAATTGTCCATGTGTGTGCACCAGAATAGAGGGGGTGAAGGTGAAATTAGAGATGAAACAACAAGGCAGAAATTTGATTGACACGGAGGCCTGTTTGTTTTTTATGTGTCTGAAGCAGACAAGTGTTTAGGAAATCTGAATTACAGGCTGCAAGGCTGAAGGTCAGGCTGTCAGTGCCCCCTGCCCGGTCCCTCTGATAGGCATGTGTAGGGGGAAGTCATCTATCATGAAAACCACCTTAGACTAGTCTTTTCCAACATTTTCTAGGCCATAGCGCACTTTCTGTGTTCTAAAAACCCTTACTGTGCCACGTAAACATTACAGAACAACATGCACATGTTAACTCGCGTCCAGCATCATTCAGTGTGAAACCTGAGCTCGTACTGATGAACCTGTTGTTCCGTGTCAACCTGATGGCAAGTACATGCTGAGCTCGTGGTCACCTGTCTTGGAAACCTCAAAAGGCTAAAATAATCTTCTTCTCCATGTAAAAATGCATAATTTAAATTTTTGATTCACATCTTTAACAACACATTGGATCCGTTCTGAAGGCGCTCTCGTGCTCCGTGGAAATCACCTCCTCAGACATCTGTGTGTGGTCGGCAGCTCTGATCCGCTGCATCTGAGGTTTCTCTGTCTGCTTCAGCACGCACAATTAGAATTTCCTCAGTAAAACAAAGGAGGCACACTAAACAGAAAACACCACCCGGCCACTTTTGAGCACTCAGGGATTTCACCATCGCTCATAAAATACACGCGGTGCAATTTTGCGGTGATCTTTAATCACTTTTTTAATCAATTCTCTGGTGCCAAATTAACGCAATTAAAAGGCCACATTTAATTGTGAAATCCTTTTTTTGTTCCTGTTGGTGAATCATAGACACAGCTTCAGCCAAGTCTGGGGTTTTGGCTTTTATTTCTACAATGGATACCATATGTAGAGACGTAACAATGTTCTCAGTGTGTTGCTGCCAGTTTTTGCCCTTTCAGTGAGAGGCATTCAGAGCCAGCACTACCTGATGCCTCTCTAAGCCGCAGCTTTGTCTGTTTCATCCCCTGCTCCAGCCCTGCCTCTCATCCTTAATATGTCATCAAGGCAATACAATGAGCATCTGTCTAACACCTTCACTGGGATGCATCATGGGTAAGCGAGATGTTGCACAACCCAACCCGTTAGGGGATCGGGTCAGTTTTGTAAGCTGTCAGTGGGACTTATGACCACCATTTGTTTGTTTTTTAAGTTCTACATTTTTGAGAGGAGATAAGAAGTTGAGAAGATTTATCACAGGTTGACCCAGAAACTATCAATCAGTGCTGATGGAAACCGAAAAATGTTAAAGTCCAGGAGCAGAGAGAAATGAGTGTGTAAGAAGTGAGAAAGGTGCTGAGCAGAAAATTGATGACACAGTTCTGACAACAATGATTATAAATCAGAGCAGACCTCCTCCTGTCGGTCACATTCCTTCAGTTTTTACGCAGTATTGTTCATGGGTACAACATTTGCTTGAAGACAAGTTTGTGTCTAAAAATAATGGACATAGGCCGCCTAATTGTTGGCTGCAAATAAGTGATGATTGTGTTGGGTCAGTCTTGATACACCCAGCTTCTGGCAGATGGAAATTCCACACTGGTCAGAAAAGTCAGCAGTGCAGAGAGAGAGAGAGAGAGAGAGAGAGAGAGAGAGAGAGAGAGGTAGTCGAGAAACAGCTGCTTTCCAAAAGTGCTGTGGCTCAAAATTCAAAATCCTCAGCATGGTAACTTAAACCAAGTACAGTAATAGAAAGTTCTAATTAGTTGTGATCAGCTGTTTCCATACAGACCTTATAGTTAGTCTTAATGCCTGTGCAAGTTTACTTTGTTTTACCATCATCGTATCGACATTTGTAAACTTACATTGCCTCAGATACATACGTTACCTCAGCACTGTGCGTCCTGCAATCAGCTGTTTTCAAAAAAAGAAAGATAGCATCATATAGAGATGCACTGATGGTTATTTTCGTGGTAGATTTTGCTTTCCTATCTTTAATCTTAATTAAAAGCATACACATGCATATACTGACTATCAAATAAGTGTTGAAGTAACACGTTGTTAGCTGAATATAATGCCTATAAGCATTTAGGTGTATACTGGTATGTGCGGGACTTTTATTGTGAAAGGCAAACACGGAAGGAGTTTGTCTGTCTGTGCTGCCTATCGACCTATGAGCAGAATAAAAAGTTTCCGGCTCCGGTTCACACAACTGATCCTTAACCTCAATGCAAATGCATCATTCATAAGCATCGGCTACAATGTTTTAATTTACCAAAATAAAACAGATGCTTGTAGCGCTCAAAAACTCAACTCACTATTTCATAAAACTAAAATAAAATCCTGAAATAGTATTAAATGGTAAACTAACGTGCTGCAGATGGATTTATGTATTGTTTGCCCTGTACAGACCGTTTACAGATCACAGGGTTCAAGGGCACGACTGAGAACACGTAAAGTCAAAGGTCAGATTGCCAGACGGGGTCGCAGAAATCCATAACTCATCACTCCCTGTGGCGCTTTTCTTGGAATCCTGTTCAGGAGAACAAACATCTTGCCTCTACCCAAATATTTTATTTTTTGAGCCTTTTCGTGGTTCTATTGTTGGGACAGCATTGAGATTTGACAGGAAGTGGGATGAAAGAGAGGGGGCACGCAAAGGGCCACAGGTCAGACTGGAACCTTCGGGCCTCTGCAGCGAGGACGGAGCCTCAGAACCAGAGACGACTGCCCAACCACCTGAGCTGCTGGGGCTCTACAACCCCGAATGACTAATGTGCCTCAGAGGGCTTCACAATCTGTACAGCATGACATGCACTGTGCTTACAGACAGTTCTTTCGAATACATGCCCTGTTTTCTAATGAAGCACAAATTCTATATATGGAAAATAAATGCAACGACATGCACAAAGGTTTCTCAACACCTCTTTGCATGCAGATAGTACGTAGTATAAAAGAGCACAAAAGTACAAAGCCACACCAAATGGTCCACTGTCTTGTTTTGGAGTAATAAATTATTCACTTAGTTTTGACGCCTTCTTCCTTTCGTATTCGTCTGTGTTCTTCCCGTGCGGCTGGTGTTCAGACACACAGTCTAGGCGGTTGCCCAGCCACACACGCAGATTACATTCAACTCTCTCTTTTATGTTTTTCTTTGTAGAAAATCCTCAAGTCTACACGTCACATTCGGTCATATAGTCATGTAGAGTTTGTGGTGAGAATTAGACTAAAAGCTTTGACTGCCAACATGTGATAATGCTTATGTGGATCCCCCGGAAAAGACGTCTTCGCTGGGTCCACGAAGGCTCTTACCCAGACCAGATGTAAACTGAGCATCAAAAAAGAAATCTGTAACAAGTTGAAATCATCTTTCAATTGCTTAACTGTTCTGGCTGTTATTAATTTATGACTCTTGGATAATTTTTTATGACAACCGTGTTCGATAATGCGCACAGATGGCCTGAGTTGACAGATATTTAGCCCTTTTTTTTTTTTCAAACCTCCAGCACACGTTATTTCCTCGGATCATTTCAGTGAATTACTGCTGTCAAGAACATTGAAGGGATGACGCCGTTTAATACCGATCTATGGTCTGAAACTGCTCAGGTTCAGTAGATTGTAATTTTGGGATTAGTACAATGTGAGTTTGAACTTGGTTCAGGTGAAGCACACCTCATCAAGAAGGCACATATCAGGCCATTATGTAATATTTGGCATACAAAATGAACAGTGTCATAAGATGAGATGGGGGACTGTTGCAGCAGTTTAAGAGTCAGAAGCAGAAGGAAACGTGATTGAGTGACAGTGATAGATAAAGATGAAACAAGGAAAAGTCAGACTCTCATCCTCCTTTGGGCGATCTGGCTGGTACGGTCGGATTATCGAGAGATCCAATTGGCTGTAATCGTTTAAAAGTCTGCTGCTCTTCATTGAAATCTCGTGCTTTTCTTCTCCAGTGCTGATATTTCTGCTACAGGCAACACAACTGTTGAATGTAGAGAAATTTGCAGAAGCTACCATAAGCAATGTACTGACAGGGGCGTCAGATAACCCCTTCTGACTTACAGCTGAAGCCCTTATAATGTCCTCTCCAGACTACCAGAGTATTATTTTGTGACTCTTATGAATCCACACTAACCCTTTAAAACACAGTAACACGAGCAGACTAACTGACCGAGGCAGCGGTAAACCAGCAACTTCCATGTTTTGTCTACCGCTGTTATTGTTAAAAGAGTCTGGCGGCTTTGGAGAGAGCATTGAGGAATATCAGTTTAGCAATGGAAAGGGTTGTTTATCAGAAAGGTGAGGCGGTCAAAATATTGAGAAGATAGTGAACACAGCTCAAGTGATGCAGATTTATTTTAATTGTCTTACACGTTTTGCTGTTGAATCTGTCGACAGCAGAACATTGCTCAGCGTTGGCCACTGCTTAAAACTGGGCGTATGCTGATCGCCATCTACTGCAGGTGATAAACTGACTTTATAAGCACCTCATACACCTGAGTGGCTTGTACACACTTGAACATATACAGTACAGATGCAGGCAGGAGATACCTGTTTGCTGTGAGGTCGCCATTTTTCTTTGGTCGCATGAACCACACATACGGCACGGCACGCTCTTGATTAAGACTCGCATCCTCCTCTGTTTTTCGTCTCCGGCACGAGTTGTCATGTCAGATGGATGACTGGCGGGGGGGTTCAGATCTGCAGTCAGTCTCTTGTCACGTGCTCCTCATCAAGCCATGCATCTGGGAGGAATTACATCAGTCGTGTCTCACTATGTGTTTGTGTGTGAGTGGCTTTTGTGTGATCATTTGAACTCATGAGGGCCATTAATAGAGATCTGCGGTGTTGTGGCACATCGTCTTGAGACGGATCCGGTTTCGGTGAAGCGAGAGAATGCATAGACGCAGTGCTGCAGCGAGCAGAGCTTTTTTGCTGCCTGGTGGTCCTGCTCGCTCTCTCTCTCGCTGTTGGTCGTTCGGAGAAGTTTCCATCACAAGTTCAGTTTGTGGTGGTTTGAAATCGAGCCTGTTGTCAGCTCTGTAGCTCGGGGCGAAACCTCAACCATTAGATGGCAGCTGGTGAAGTCAAACAGGGTAAAAGATGCAGTTTGAAAGAGCCAGAGCAAGGAAGAAAAGAAGAGAGGCACTGTAATAAGGAGCAGAAAGAAAAATGGCGTGAAGAAATGAAGTAAAGAAATGACGAGAGAAAGGAAGAGGCAAGATTGAGCGCGGATTTTGCAGCCTGGTGACTGAAAAACTTCCAATCCAATCTGGAAGAAAGAGTAGAAGTGGACATTCTATTACAATCAGCTCACATCAACCCAAAATGCGATGTTTTTAAGACTGAAAAAATAACTCTAAATAGAGTTTATTATCCCGTGAGATTGCTCTTCAGTATGCTATTCCATTTTAAAAAGGCAACACATTATGATTTTTGGTATAAAGCAGGAATTAATCTTTCACAAGGCTGCAATTTCCTGTTTGGGAAAATCTTCCAGGGTGATTTCACCACCGGTGTCTGAGCAAAGCTGGCCAATTTGAGCAAATTTAATTAGGGATTTAGATCTCTGCCAGAAAGACAAGCAAGAAAGGAAGTCACATTTAAAAGAAAGTAAAGGGGGAAAAAGTTAAAAATAAATCAAGTTAGGAGTTTAAGAGCACTGGAAGAAGAGGAGAGTGAGCAATTAAGAAAGAAAGAAAGAAAGTTGGTGGTTCCCAAAGGACACACAGCATATGTGCGCTTTATTAAGAGTGATGGCTGCTCACACTGAGGTAATTACAGAGCACTGTGTCGTTGACCTTTGATCTGCAGCGTATTTGTTTGTGTTTGTATGTGCGCTTATACGTCAAGAGCATAAGTGGCCTTGCGTGCCTTACCTCACATAGACCGAACGTCTGCACACAATTTTGCTCCTTTGTGTGCAGTATGTATAGCGCGGGACACTTTCCTCACCGAGGCACACTAATTGCACCGTGTGCTGTTTCACATGTGTTTTCTCAGTGGGGCTGATTAAGTGAATTATGCCCCATAGCTGACGGTCAGGATGACAGCCACTCTCGTTCTGGCAAGGTTTTGCCCTGAGTCAGCAGAATGACAGAAAGCAGTGTGTGTGTGTGTTTACAGCCTCTGCTGCTGTTAAGTGTTGTAACAGCTACACGTTGTGTAACCTGTTGGATTTTGTTGGACAGGGAAACTTCTATGACAGGACCATAGTTTGAGTGAAGCACTTGCGCTTGTAACATACCGACACGCGTTGAAATCAGTTTGGCAGTTTTGGCAATAAAAATCTTGAACCGTGTATTGACCGGTGCCAGTGAAAGAGGGAAAAAGTTAAAGGAACAGTTTGCCAAAAACGAAAATTCTGTCATTATCTACTCAGCCCAATGCTGAGGAAAAGTGAGGTAAGGCTTTGCACTCCGCAAAATGGAGATTATTTTAGAATGTAAAAAACAGCCATAAAGGAACATTAAATGGCCCCATACAGCTATTTATGGCTTAAGCAAAGGATCAGGAGCCCATGAGATCTTAATATGGTGTGAAAAGATGTTATACAGCTTTTATGCTCCCAATTTTAACACTTTCAACTTAGCAGCTACAGCAAAGAATTTGGCTTTAAACAGGGTGTAAATAACACCTTTTAGAATCAATTTGGGATCACGGGGCTTCAGGAGTTTTGGATCGCCATTTTATGTGTTTTTCAGTTATTTATTCATGATTGAAGCCTCCATCTACTTCAGTTGCTTCGGAGAATACTGTGAAGCTGCAGAAATGTTTTGCGGACTACGAAACGTCATCAGACATCAGCAGATAATGACTGAATTTTCATTTTTGGGCAAACGTGTCCTTGAAGAGTTGAAGCCCTCTTTTGCCTGTGCAACTACTGGTAACGATGAGCAGGAGGTTCAGTTTAGGGGTTCCTGTTGGTCTATATTGCCACAGCATTGGTTTCCTTGAGCTTATGATTAGACCTCTATAAACAGAGTGATTATGAGTTGGGAAGAAGTCGGTCTTTGCCTTCAGGACTGATAAAATGGAAACAAAGGTTGCAGAAGGTAAATGGGTTTGCTGCCGCTGCTACATAAACTGCCATCAACAAACACAGAGCACATAAAGAGCATAACTTTCCCAAATTGCCACATCATATCATGGGCACAGCTTTGAAGAAATGTCAGAGGTTCACAGAACAATGTCTCCTTCAATTGTCTGTTAGGCACCGAAGCAGCTTGAGAAGCTGTCTTGTCTTATTTATTGCTGCCAAAATTCTGAATTTATTTGGTTGGAAGACGTTACCGGCTGTGACCTTTCAGTGCATTGGCCTTGGAATTCCTCGCTGCTGATGTTGTAAGGAAAGACAAACTCACTCCACAGTGAATGCATGAGAGACTCCCAGCAAATTACTTTAAGCCCTAATGTCAGTGGAGGTGAAACTAAGTTTGCCGCTGGACAGTTGCCCAGTTTGTTCCATCCCATTAGAGCTTTCTGTGAGTGTTTAAGCTCGCACGTGATTTGCAGATGTATGCCTTCACTGCCGGCGTCACGGGTGAATGCCGCGGGGAATATCGAGGTGGTGGCTGCAGCTATTTGTTTTGTATGTTTATTTCGAGTCCACCTGTGTCAACAACCATCAGCTCATCTCGTCATTTTGAGGTTTGTTTGATTTGGTCATTTTCTCTCCTTTGTTCTTCCTTCTTTGTCAGACTTTAGAGCATTCTTCCACTCTGATTTCATCCACTTGGCCATGTTCATGCCATTTATGTGTTTCTTTTCATCACAGAAAAAAGCATTACAGCTATTTCCTGTGTTGTGGCCAGAACGCCGTGTGAACATTTCTCCTACATGTGTAGCCGACTCTCAGTTAGTGCCGGTCCACGTGTCCTGGAAGATTTCAATGTGGCAGACGAATGGGGAGGATTCTGGTCAAACATCATCTGTGTTTAAAAAAAAACAAAAAAAAAACAAAAAAAAAAACAGTTCACTTACAATGCTGTGCATTGCCGACCCAGAGCATCGGTATTTGACACTCGGGGAATGAGGGCTCAACAATGGCCTTTCCCTCCAGTCTCTTCCCCTCTCCTCGCTGAGCATTCATTAATTGAAGTACATTTCCCCTCCAGTCAGCAGACTCTAAGCTCCAAGCTCTCCTCCCGCTGCCAAATGGCTCTGGATCAGAGCAGAGTTGAGTATTACTGCGGGTGTTTATTCCTCCAGAAACCCAGACTCTGCCCTCCTCCAGAGCTCGCCAGCTCTCAAGGCTTAGCGGTGGCTCTGTCTCGCTGCTCCGTTAGATCCAAACCACGCAACTCTCCGCAAAGCCCCGTGACACGGACAACTTTTCCGCTCAAGCTGAACATTTTCTGCTTGTGTATTTGCTTTGCACTGGCTTTGTATATATGTCACATTAAAAAAAAAACTTGCTTTATGTTTGGTGTAAACACAAGGAAATGCCTGGGGCGTTATGATTATTAAATTCCAAGTGAAGTTTATTGTTCCAGTTCACTGGGGACAATAAAGTTTATTGTTAAGCTGTCAAATAGCCTGCATCATGCAGCAAAAGTGTTTGATAACCACATATGAGGGGTTTCACTGCAAAAAATGTGTGTATCTTGGCCAGTATATCAGATGTTTTACTCCCTTGTATAAATATATAAAACTGCACATCTGTCAGGCTCTACCATAAAGGCTTCTTAGTACAAGGGAACATTGGTTTGAGTCGCCAGACCTGCAGGGAGAACATTGAAAACGAAGCAGTAATGATTTCCCTTCTCTTAACCACAATGCCTGAGGTGCTCTTGGGGAAGACACTTAACCCCCAACAGTTCTGGTGGACTGCAAGAGCTTGGAAGCTCCCAGGCATGAATAGTACTCATGCTCTGGTTTCTACATGTGGATAAATGCACATTTAGAGAGAGAATAACAATGAACAGCAGTGTTCTCTTTATCTTGAGATGTCAAAGATCGACACAGAGTTTGACGGGCTTTATGTCATCTCATACTGTTTGGAGGTCATGACTATTAGCTTTGGTTTTCCACAGTGCTGGTGCAAAGAGGGTGACTGTGGTTAGGGGCACCATAGCCAAAATGGTCAAAAGAATACTACAACAGCCATGGGAACTTCTCCCACAAGGAAAGAGATGTCAGTTTTTCCATCTCTGAAAACTTTGGCTGGGGATCCATGTTCCGTTCATAGCAGCCAGACACATTTCCATGTTAGTTTTAAAAAGTGTCTCTGATCGCTGCGAATGTTCCTGCCCTCCACCATGAGAATTTACACGGATGCCAAAATCTGGATAATTTGGAAAAAAGGCTTTTGACTTCTTTGTGTATGTTATTGTAGAAAATGAATGTGCTTGTGGAGTGTTTCTCCAGAGGAAATGTAAAGTGATGCTGGTTGAAATGACTAGAGAGAAAGTGCTTCTGATGCCTCCTTGAACAAAGTAATGTCAAATTCAAAAACCTTAAATGTGTTTACTTTAAAAAAACCAAACAGCTGAGACAGAGGAATAGAAAGTTCTCAGTGATAAGTGTGTTTAATGAGGCTCAGCACTCAGACTGTAAAACGCTTCAAACTGTGTCCTGTTTCAAAAGTCAGGGATCCTTTGAAATTACCTCTCTTCAACAAGGGAAACCTTGTTTTCCAATCTGCTTGCATGTGCAGAGCGGTGTGTGTGTATGAGTGTGTGTGTGTACCTGAGTGTGTGTGCAGCCCCTCATCAGGCTCATTCCTCAGCACAGCTGCAGTGGCTGAAGTCACACAGTTTTACTCAAGAAGGGGCTTAGCAGCTCATTAACGGATAGAACAAAGTAAGCCGAGAAACAGCGGCGACTACCCACACTGGCAGAGGTACAGAGCGCAGGCCGTGTTGTCACAAAGCGGCGTCAGTCCTTTCTTTAATGGCACTATAAAAGACAAGATGGATGTCACAATGATGATGTTTCCCTACTGTTCTCATAATCTCATGACAGCACTGGAGCGATTACACTGGACACATAGCAAGAAAAGATATTTGCCAGTGACGAGATCAAGATCTGCGCTTTGATCTTTAATGTCATATCTGTAAAGTACTGGTAACTCTGTGTCAGAGCTCCATATCAGTAAGAAGTATTTTAATCAAAGGGGCTTTTTGTGAAAAAAAAAAAAAAAATTGAGTCAATATCAATCATCAATAACTGACACTTTGGGAAGGCGACAAACCCATCCTAGTTTTCAGTAAATTGGGAAACCCAGTGCATCATTATTTGAGCAATTGGAAATAAGAATAAAAAATCAACTTACGAAAAGGACCTTTAATGAACGTGGGTGCTGATACATGAAAATTAAAGTAATGTATTGATTTCTGTAAATAAAAGCAAAATGTCACAGGCATCAAGCATAACACACAACAAACTAGATACATAGGTCACTTGACAGAAAATAGATCTGCAGCTATTTTGTCAGTCAATGAGTCTTGTTAGTCATCTTTCTGAAATAATAAAAAAGATTCCCTGTTTCAGGTTTCTCACATGTGAGAATTGGAGGTTTTTCCATGTCTCACTGTAGAAAGCTGAATATTAAGATTGGACTCACTGGTTGGACACATCAAATCATTGGAACATGTCAAATTGGACTTGGTATTTTGGCTGATTAAACGATAGTTAAATCTTCCAACTAAGCCGAATGTGTATTTTGTTATTTTCTCGCTATATGAATATACTTGGCCTGATGGATCTGTGTGGTTAGGTAAGACAAACAAATACATGGCAGATGGCACTCAGTAGGGCACACACTTCCACAGAGGCCTAACAGTACCCTGTAATTCAACCAAGCCTAGTCCAATATCACGTAAAACATATTTACATTTTCTAGATCTAGATTTTTTGTTGGATCTGCTTCATATCAGCTAAATATTCTGTTTTTCAAGATCCGTGCAAAAACCTTTTGAAATTAACAAAAATGTTTAAAAACCACCCTACCTCACAATGTTAAAAAAAGTGAGAAAACGTTCCTGGATCTGTCCCTTTAAACGGCTCTACATCAGTTAGTGGACTGGGCTGAGACCTGTCCTCCATCCAAGTTTAGTGGAAATTGTTTTCGTAGTTGCAGACATACTATAAAACTCTATCCAGCTGAAGGTCTGTCATATGTCATATTTAGTGTGTATTCTATTCTATTCTATTCTATTCAGTTATTTACAAAGATCATCGTGTTGCTCACAAATGAGAGCATGTGTAATCCCAGTGGAACAACAGTGCCCGTCATGCTCGACTGCTTTCAGAAAAACTTGGTAAACTTAAATGCATCCGATCATGCATGAACTGACATCGCATAATTTTTTTTTTCCTTGCTCCTCTTCATTTTTCTACCCATTGACAGTATGGACATACTATCATTTTCCCCCGTTTCTGCTCCAGATGTACAAGTAGAAATGTATCTATCTGGTCTCAAAAGTCTTCCACAGCTCTCCTCTCTTATGACCTTCAGATCTTTGTCATCATTATGTCCGATCTGCCTTCTTCCTTGTCATTTCTTTTATATGTTTATCAATGTGTCTTTTGAATTGTCATCACATTTCCTTCTTTCCTTCTACCCCTTAAATATATCACCCTTCCTGAAGTTTTTCCTCACTGCAGTCCATATTGTGACATTTTTCTCTGGATGTCCATACACATCTGCCAAAACCAATATTTGGCTGAAGAGAAACAAAAATGCTCTCAGTTATTTATCTGACGCTCCGGTCTGTGGCCCTATTAATCACAGAGCCTCTTTCTGCTGTTGTTTTCTTGCAGAGATCGGACCTGTAACAATCACAACGGACCCCAAGAAGTTCCAGTATGAGCTGAGAGAGCTGTACGTTCAGGTGAGTTCAGACGGAGAGATCACATTCATCAATCCAAGGAATCAGCAGCAGTAGCACAAGGTCATCTGGCCTTGATAAGAGCAGCAGACAGTGACGTCTGGGCTGGAACGTTCGTTAGCTTTTTAAAACCATGACCGATCAATCAGTCCACGTTGAATGATGAAAGAAATTTGTGACTTTAAACTTTTTACTTTTTTTTTCATTCATATAATGTAGCGAGGGGCCCTAAAGCTCCAAGGCACTGGTCTAATGTTGACCTTGCTTTAAAAAAAACCCCAAAACAAAACGTCTTCAGACCATATGTATATTTGCCTTCCTGCACCATTACAAACAAAAACATACAATGGCTAGAATGCTAAACAGACTTCTGCCAAGTTCGAGTATTTGTGTAATCACTTGGACAGAGAAAAGAAGTCGTGCATGAATCCTGTTTTGTAATACTTGAGGAAAAACAGGAAACTTGCAAAACTTGTACTCTTCATGTCAAAGAATGACAGAGGGACGGACACAGAGACGAGTCGTACTCAGAGGTCTGTCCTTTGAAGAAAGAGACTTGGCCACTGTCAGTGCATCCTTGGCGTGGGCTGCTCCTAATCTGGAGTGCGAGCGTGTTGTGTGTAGCATGGAAGAGATCCAGTTTCCTCTGACTTGCTGCTTCATTCCTGCGTCTGTTTTTCCTCCCCTCACCTCTTCACCTGCACAACCCCTGAAGAGCTTTTGGCCGGAGTGGATGGAAAGATACTCTTTGGAATTGACATTTTCTTGAAATTGAAATTCTTCTGACATTAGGGCTATTGTGTGTACGGGTGAAGATGTTAGGCAACAAAAGTGCCCCCCCCCCTTGGCCTGAAATCATGGGTCACTCCAATCCAGATGTTACTAATCTTGATGGTTGATGCATCATGGGTAACCACTGAACCCCTCAGACACACAGAAATATGTCTGCTGGGCTGCTCCAGAGAACATGTGTCTTTGACCCTACCAACAAGACAGAAACAGAGTTAGTGGACAGTCAGTTGATGACAAAGATGGATCAAACTGATTATTTTTGAAAGTGGTGTAGAAATACAGCAAACAATGCGCATCATTTCCTCTCTGTTTGAATGTAATTTGAATCTTATTCCTCTACGTGTTGAACATTTCTTATTTGTTTATCTACGTTGGCTTTTTTGCAGGTTAGGTTTAAGCAAGGTCAAATTATATTCAACAAAAAATAGAGAATTCAGCAATAAACAACAGCCAAAACAACAAAGATAGTTTTTTTATTGTATCTGTCCAGAGGAAACCAGTTCTGCTTACGACTGCAGACACCACAGAGCTGTAGCAGTTCTGTTCATAAAAACAGATGATCATGAGCTTCTTAAAGAGAGATGTTATGGCAGGGATGTTGTATTAGATTGCATTAGACTGTGCAGGTGTACAACGTTTTTGACTGACAAATCAAAGAAATGGCTCACAAACTCAGACAAACATATTTACACTCATACCTTTTGCTGACGATACCCCTCTGTTCCTCAGGGTGGAGGGGACTGTCCCGAGATGAGCATTGGTGCCATCAAGATTGCCTTGGAGATTTCCTTGCCAGGGTCCTTCATTTACGTTTTTACAGACGCCCGTTCCAAAGATTACAAGCTGACCCACGAAGTCCTGCAGCTCATCCAGCAGAAACAGTCACAGGTTTGGATATTGTAGTTACAAATCATTCAGTGTATAAGGTTTATATGTAAAGAGATCAGATCTTTGAATGTGCGCATATGTGTGTAGGTGGTGTTTGTGCTGACAGGGGACTGTGATGATAGGACTCACATTGGCTACAAGGCTTACGAAGAGATCGCCTCCACCAGCTCCGGGCAGGTCTTCCATCTAGACAAGAAACAGGTCAACGAGGTACGTGCATGTGCTGAACTCTCTCTTTGCTTCTTTGCGAGTACAAATGTTCAAGTTTCAGAGTCAGGATAAAAACTTTATTGTTTCGAAAGATGTTCTTTGGTCACAGTGCTGAAATCATTTCAGCTTTGCCTCGATTGTACCTCGAAGCTGTGTAAATTAAATGTCAGTAGAAGGTTTTACAGCCTCTCTCGTGTCTTTTGCTGTGCCCACATTCTAGTCTGGACTCCAGATCAAATGTGCAGGAAACATTTAATTGATTGATGCATACCTCAGCTCTTTTGAACCTTTCCAAGAAGCGTAAATCATCAGTCTTGGACTGGGCAGTGAGTCAAAGTCTGAATAGTATTGCTGTTTTATTACTGTAAGATAAGAGTCCGTGCTGAGGGAGCAAGAAATTCTGGATTTTTAACACTCTTTGTTCTTTTATCCACTCATCAGTAAGAACTGTTTCAATATTAATATTTATGTAATCATCTTCTCTTTCTCTCTTGCTTTGTCTTTCTGTTAAATTTGCTCATGAGCTCATTTTCACTGAAAATATTTGCACGATTACGTCCACCATCCCTTTTATAGTGCCACAAGGGCAGATTCAGAGGGAGCAGCAAAGTAAATTAGAAATTAAGCATAGTTTTGAGGAACACAAGTATCAAATATCCCGAACATGGTTTGTTTTGTTTTTGCAGTGCTTATACCACAGAAACAAATTCACACTGACAGTGAATCTAGAAGATGTACTGTTTCATTACAATTCAGTTGATTCATTTCTTTTTTTCTCCGTGCACCCAGATTTGTCCTGGGGCTTTTTTGAAAAGAATGTACTTTATATTATTACTCTCACATCTTAAATGCCTGCTCCTTTCCAAAGTCTGGGTTAAGTCGTGTCTGGGTCTCACACAGTAGCCGTGAGTTCTCCGTAGGGACACGGGGGAACAGGGGGGCAGCACATGAGGGAGCATGACTTCCTGATGAAAGCTTTGCACATGTTGAGGGGTTGACCTCGTATGCAGCTGAGTGGGTAAATGTGCGCGTGCGTGCGTGCGTGCGCGCATATTTGTTACCTTATCGAGCTTGTATACCATCATTTTCCACACTATAAATGATAAACAATGCATTTTTCATATTTTCTTTCCTCTCCTGTAGGTTCTGAAATGGGTGGAGGAGGCGGTGCAGTCATCCAAGGTCCACCTGCTGTCCACAGATCACTTCAGCGGGGTCAGCAACACCTGGCAGATGCCTTTTGACCCCAGCCTCAAGGAAGTCACTGTGGCCCTCAGCGGCCCAGCACCCAACATTGAGATAATAAACCCACAGGGTAAGAGAAGTGTTACCGTACATTTAAAGGATTATCTGTAGGATTTTTTTAGTCATTCTTTAAAATGTGGCATAATTATGGATGGTGGTGGAAGTAGAAAAAAATGAATAAATAAAAAATTGAGTGCACAAACATAACTTGAAAATACTTGAAAATTGAAAACTGAAAATTTCACTGTAAGAAACAATTCTCGTTTCGGGGTCACTTATGTTGCTTGGACATATAATGGTTTGAACAATGACAATGAGCATTGAGACACTTACAGTGCAGGTGCAGTGGATTTTAAAAAGCAGGCAATCCTTTAAGTAGCTTCACACTGAGTAAAATCTTCAGGTTTTGGTTGCACACTCTCTACATCAACAAACAGATGAAGAGGAGGAAATTTGACTTATTTGGGAAATTAAGCTCTCTGCAAACACAGTCGTTTCACTTTTTATGTTGCAACACCACTGTGGTTAAGATCTGGTCAGGTTTAGGCACAAAAACTCCTTGGTTAAGGTTACAAAAAAGTTTGGGTTTAAATATCAAGCTTTGTTGCCAGAGGAATGGCTGCAAGATGTAACAGTGTCTTGCTAAAAAAATACCAGTGATCTCAAACCGCCGTCTGGTGAACCATCTAGAGAAAATCATCTTATATAGATGTAATCTGAAATATGTCACCTCACCTCATGTTGTAAAAATGCTGACATCATACACAGGTACCGTAGACATTTAATGTGTCTGTGATTTGCCAACATTTTATTCCAGCAACTGGGTTGTAACCAGGGAATCTAGCTGTGGAAGAGTACAGCACACAGACCAGGAACAGTTAAAGCAATTGCACCAAAAACAAACCTATTTTTTTTCTCTTTGATCATCCTGGATTGGACAATAATCTGCATCTTTATAATTTAACATCTCACATCAATATAACTAAGATGTGTTGAGCACTTTTATTTGCACCAGTAAAGCTGCAGAGAAGATGAATAATTGGGTCTGTGTTCGCGGCTGGCCTTTAGGGAAGCTGGTGGGGAAGAGTGATGGCCTGACGGAGCTCCTGCACATTCCCAACTCTGCCAAAGTTGTCAACATCAAGGACCCACAGCCTGGGATGTGGTCTATCAAGGTAAACAATTCATTCTTTACCTGAGAATGTGTGTAAATTACTTCTCCCAACAGTTCCCAGAGCTGAGCGCTCTTTCATAAAGACTTACTGCAAATGGTTCAGTGGTGTAAGCTTGGAACGAGGTTACAACTCACACACCGGGAGGGAGCTGTGCCCTCGAGGAAGGTTCTTAAGTTGAATTACTGCAGTAATATATCAGCGTGTTGAGATACAGTGATATGTAATCAATTTAGCATGCGTGACGTCTGGTGAAAGCATCTCCGAGCAAACAAAAACATGATCACAAAGACACACTTGAGCGCTGAGATGATTTTTAAGACAGGCCTGGTAGATGGAGATAAAGCATGTTCAAGGCCGTGCTGTCAACACAGACTGCTACATTTTTGTCCGGGGGTACCTTTGCTGTTGTGTGAGTTGAATCTGTTTCCACCCTGCTGTCGAGGTAATGCAAAAAAGGTCACCCGTTTGACTGCCCGCCCTGTCAGTGCCAGATGTTGGAAAATGACAAGCATTTTTACCTGAGTGATTTGTTGAAGGGGCCTCGATGGCCCCTGTGTTCTCTGTGCACTCCTGCTGGGGCGCTCTCCCTCATCTCTGCATAGCTGTGTTATGTGTTAGATTTAGAGTGGAAGAGATCAGATGAAAAACTGTCAGCCCTGTGTTAACTCTCAAAAGCCCTTTTTGAAGATTGACAAAGATGGAAAAAGACTGCAGCAACGAAGACCCTTCCTCATGCTGACACTGAACCAAAAAAAAAACAGATGCAGAAGAAGCGTGATGATCATGATGTAAAACGCAGTAGTGTTGACTTGCAGTGTGACAGTTTCCAAGAGCTCCTGGACCTTGTTGTCTCCCCACCTATGTTTTTGTTTGTTGTTCTTCCTCTTCTTTAAGATAGTCGCTAACCACTGCTAGCGGCTTTTTCAAACTCCGAGTGGTGGCTCGAACAAGTAACCTGTCGTCAAAAAGTCACATCCCTGTCCTGTCCTGTTCTGTCCTGTCGGCTCGCCCAGCTCAATCTTGATACACAGATTACAGCATACAACAACAGTCTGTTTTTCTTCTCCTTCTCTATTCTTCTCATGGCTTTTAATGCCCCTCTAATCCCCCACGGGTCATTACAGGAGAACCACCGTATTTAAAGTTTATAATTGCGTGCATTCGTTTGTCAAGATAGAGAGAGCTGTCTCAAAAAAAGGTAACACGGATGTCGAGCGTGCGTTCAGCCGGCATTGCATTTTTGTTTTTGAACTTGAGGAGGTGGATTTACTGTATGAGATGAAACAAGGCTTTTCCAGCTGTGTCTCCACTTAACCCACAGGTTAATCTCATGCTGTGGTCTGACACTAAACACCAGCGGACTGTATGGAGCCTTTTCTCTGTTCGCACAGGAAAACCTGGCAGCAGATCGACATTTCTAACTGTTGCATTGCTGGCCTTATTTTCCCCTCCTGTGTAATGGAGACTGAAAACACTCCCTGATACGTTTTCTTACCTCTGGAAGACCTTGTGCAACTTTTGATCGATTGTTTAGATTTGATTTTTTGGCTTCGTAACACTCAGTATTCTCCACTGGGGTTACTTAAATGAAACTTTGGGATTTAAAGACGCTCATAATTCTGCATCACTGCGTGTTCTGTTTAACATCCGTTTAAACACCCTAACAGAAGGTTTCGATCGAGGGCTTTCCTTTCTTTGCGAGTTAATATGTTGATGGACAGCGCTCAGATAAGTGATGAGGGAAATCTAACAGACAAAAGAGTGATCGCATCCTCCGGTCTCATCTCTGTCCTACGTTGCTTCTTCTCTTCACGAGTCTCTTGTGCATCTTCATCCAAACACATTAACTCCTCTAATGCTCTCCTGCAGAGACGCACAGGAGTATCTTTCTGTTTTCTCTCTTTAGAGAGAGAACAGAGTTTGTTTTTTACCATTTCTCCTCTTGGACGCTGCCTTTTCCTTCGTCTGTCCCCCACACCGCTGTAACGGCCCTGCGGACTAAAAATATCTCCCTCTTATCTGTAGATGTTGTTTCCCAGGACATCTTACGAAATGCGGATGAATGCTTTCGGGGGATTTCAGTGTTCTGCCACGCTGGGTTTCAGTATGGCTAATGGCCTGTGACACCCCAGTGTCAGGACCATAGCCTGCAGGCTATATAGTTTGTGTGCGAAAAAGGAATTTGATCCCTTTTAATCTGACTTTAATTGGATGTTGCTGTGGAGTGTAGATAGTGGGCTCACATGGATGGATACGTACAAAACAAAGACAATTCAGAGTGCTTTGCATAACACAATGAAGACTTTCAATACAATGTTATATAGAGTAATCCTTAAGGAACCTCAGATTATTTAGATTTGTGTATTTTGGAAAAAAATGTTGAACAAATCTTATGTTCACATCATGTTAATGTGCAAAACAAACCATGGGTGTTTTAAACATTTATATAATTTGGTCTTTAATGTAAAAATCTGTATCAGTTGTCTCACTTCAGAGTGTGGGTATCTCCAAGACTTGTGCTGGTCAATCCGTCCGGGTGGGTGTAAAATTGGGAAATGAGCTGTTTTAATGACAGGGACTGTTCTTGTCTTTGGTAAGAGCATGACCTTTTAAGGACCCCTCCCCTAATTATGGCCTCATTTACAACCAACTAATGACCCGGGATAGCTCCGTGGTGGCCATTAGGGCAGGTTTGATGACCACAACTTGTATTGTTTTGCGTGATGGCAGGCATTAGCATTTAAGGCTGTGCAGGATTCCCTTTGTCCTGGAGTTACCTCATTGTTTGAGCCATTTAACCTCCAGTTTCTTTGTATCCGTCTGCCTACATGCACTGCACCATCCTGTCTGGTAGTGTTCTTGCTCCAGCGAATTCAAGTTTGTATCAGGTCGAACTGTAAAATGCTGCAAATCCGCACATTATCTTTCATTTCAGGCAATTGCAAATGACAGTTTAGGTTTGCAAGCCTCACTCTGCATTATGAGTAAGTGTCTGTGACACCTTAGGTGAGGAGTTTCCACCTCTCACCAACCTATATTTCATTGTAATTACTCTGTCTGTGTCTCTCTCAAAGCTTCAAAAGACCTCCACATGATGAGGAGCACATGAGCCATTAGCCACTCTTTGATTACAGAGGCCGTGTTTCTGTAATTAAAGTGTGAATGTCAGACTGAATGGGTCATCTCTGAATTGTGGATGTTTTATAAGCTCGGGTGTGAGGCATTTGACAGTCAGCTTTGACTTGCTTCAGAGCGGCTTGTCTGGACCTGCAGGGATGGTTGGCATACAAAAGGCTGTTACACAACGGTCCCAGTGTGTCTGTGTCTGTCATTTAGACCACTCAGTGTTGCCTTTGAAAAATCTGTTTTGTTTTCTTGAGTTGTATAAAACTACTTTGACCAAATCAGTCTGGTAGAAACATGGAATACCACAGATTAGGCTTGGGAAGGTATTAACATTGTGTCACGATGACCCTGTCCAACATAACCGCCATTCACAATCTTATTCCCTTAATCATAAAATCATTATCATTGAAATATTCTTAAAACTCTTGAAAATGCACTTAAACATACTGGAATCTCATTAAAGCATGTTATGCACGATTTGGCCACCTGTTGAATTTGTATTCCAAACAAACAGGGGGCAGCATTTCACCAGAGTAGCCTCTGCTAACTGCTGCTAACCGTAGCTGCTGTGATTGCTAGCTAGCTCACTTGATCGTGCAGCTAGCAGTCGTTTTAGCTAACTCTGCCCGAACTGGTGGCTTGGAGCACCACAGGAGTGCTTGTGTAGTTTGTTATTGGACTTTCACATCTTTAGGTACAAAGTGGCCAGCTGGTTAGCATGATAACTTCGGTAGATATCACTGCAAAACAATACGCAGATGTCTTTGACATAATGTCAAAACTGCTATTCCATCACACTTTGCTGATAATGTTAGTTAAGCTCCATATCCGCCATGTCAGCAATAACGCGACAATATTTACAACATGTTACCCAAGGAACAGCCACATGAAGTCATTTGTCCAAACAGCATAGCTGTCCAGTTGGCTTCATTCCTCTGTTGGTTTGTTCGTTGATGCAGATCTGCTCGTCAGTGGTTGTGGTTTGGGAACTGAAGAGGACACTCAATACCTACCTAATCTCTATGATTCGCCTGATGCTATTGTGAAAAAAAAATGGCCTAATCCTGACTTTATGAGGATATAGCTAGAAAAACAGATGTACTAGCCAGGGGTTCTGAGTCACATTATCAGACACACAACTAGTGACCTGGACATTTGTCTAAATGTCTCCTTTCTCTGACACAGACCTCTAGTGAAGGAAGACACTCAGTTCGTATCTCAGGTCTCAGCACCATCGACTTCCGAGCTGGGTTTTCCAGGAAGCCCACCATGGACTTCAAAAAGACCTCCAGTCGGCCAGTTCAAGGTCAGCGCGGTCAACCTTACAAAAAAACTCCACAGCTGTTGTCTGTTATCACTGTCACCTGTTATATTCACTTAGATCTTTTCAGCTTTACAGCAAAGTGTACAGTATATATTATACCCACTTTCCAGGTATTCCCACCCACATCCTCCTGAACACCACCGGGCTTTTACCCCCAGCTCGGGCTGACAGGCTTGAGCTCGTGTCAGTCACGGGCGTAGTGATCAAAACTTTGCCGATCCGCTTCTACCCTGGGCGGCAGCCGTACAGCCTCTGGAACATCACTGAGTTCATTCCACCCAACGAGGCCTTCTTCCTCAGGGTGACAGGGTATGACCTGGACGGTTTCCTGTTCCAGAGAGTGTCCAGCGTTTCATTCTCCAGCATCATACCCGGTCAGTGATGAAGGATGCCATCCATGTTTAGATTTAGTCATTTGATTGGTTAACTGACTGAGTGATTAACTTTGTTTGCTCATTTCCTGTGCATCTCTTTCAGATGCCCCTAAGGTGCTGATGCCAGCTAAAACTCCTGGATACTACCTCCAGAGGGGGGCTGTAAGATGCCAGGCTGACAGCTTGATCCCGTTCACTCTGCGTTTTAGCAGGGAGGGGAGGCGACTTGGGGTGGACCAACTCTTCAGGTGAGCTGGGCCGAGGAGATGATGTGTGTCAGTTCACAGACAGTCTTTAAAGTCAGTTTTATTTATAAACCTACTGTCATAAGTTACATATTATGCTTTAAGGGGTTTAGGGGAAAATGCCAATCCTCCCATTCATTTTGAGTTTGGGTTGTCCGTTAAGGCTAAAACCCACTGGATTTTCACCAGGGATGAGCTAGTAGCAGAATGAATGGATTCATCTTTATTCTCAACACTTGTTGGTAGATGTAGTGAATGTTCATCTTGTTGATTCTAGTGAGTCTGCCAATGCATCGTGGGAAATACCCCAGGTAACTCTGAAGGACGAGGGCTACTATGAGTGTATTGCTATCAGCAGTGCTGGGACTGGAAGAGCTCGCACCTTCCTGGATGTGTCAGGTAAGAACACACAGAGACTCATTTAACATGTACAGAGTGATGACAGGCAACTTATTTGACATATTTGATTTGTTATGGAATTATTCATTTTGTCGTGGTCATGTCATTTTAGTTTCACCTTATGTGTGTTCTGGTTATTTCCTAGGTTTTTTTTTTTTTGTTTTTCTCTCCTGTTTTCTTGTTTCGCTCCCCACCAGCCTAATTTTCCCACCACACCTGTCTTGTACCTGTTTAATTAGCTCAGCCCTGTCACCTGTGTGCCTTCCTCCACCTGCACCTCATCCCCTCGTTAATGCAGTTTGTATTTAAATCCAGTCTTTTGTTCGCAGTCCGTGTTAAGTCCTCTGCTGAGTTTCAGCGGTCCTGTTGTTGCTCAGTATCCCTGAGCCTGTCTTTGTGTTTCCCTGATTGTTTCTTTATGTTTGCTTGTCTGTTGTGTTGCGGTGACAGAGAACGAAACCATTGCACTCTCTGCCTGCTGTCTTGTTGCATTTGGGTCCAACTTCTCTGCTTCAGCTTGACACATTTAAATTCATGATTCCAACGGAACGCACAAATGCAAAGGTCTTAAACTGTTGTGTACTATAATTTCAATCGTGAGCAGTGATGAATATATGATTAACCATATTCTTGATAAAAATTAGCTGAAGAAGAAAAAGTTTATTAATCCCTCTCGGGGCAAAAAAATTTCTTTATTCTGTTGTTAATTTTAGTTAACACACAAGGGTCAGCATATCTGAACGACTCACTACATAGACAACAGTGTTGACTTTTGTCAATGGACTGTAAAGCTGCAGTTTATCTCATGGTGAGCTACCCTCCATCACGATGTGCAGTGAGCCAGGACTGTCACACAGGAATGCTCAGGGGCTGGCAAGCATTATAAATGTCAACAAGTGTAATTGGTCTGTGATGGATCGACTTGAAGGGCAGTGGGCAGTTTGTTGTCCAACTGAAATTAAATTGCCTTTCTGTCTGGTAGAGCATACATCGGACCTGCTCACTACCGATCAGATCTTGCATAATAGCTAACGTCAGTGTTCTAGCCGAGCCGATGCTCACACTGAGCCAGACACTAACCTGCGACAAGAGCCCTACACTCTGAGCAACAGCTACAGTGGCCTTTCTGCTAAGGTCTCCTCTTATCAAACTTATAAACATAAGCACAAGACTTGTCCGGAAGCTTGCTGATATGGCCAGTGACCTGTAGGGTACAGCGCAATTTTGTTTCCTGTCTCTCATTCCCTACGGTGCCAAACTGGCACCCGCCAGCTCGACACCTGCTGTCAGTCAAACACCTCCAGCCTGATGTTTTTTTTTAAATACTTAAAACGTAAAAAACAGAATCCAGACTGAAAGTGACTTAAATGTCCTGTACCATGTTTCGAAAATTACACTTAAGACCCAAAATACCTCGAGTGAAATGGTGCAGCAAGTTTATGTCATGCTTAGTAGATTTACACACAGGCTCACACACATACACTTACAGCACTTACGGCCATACAGTAAGGTTGGAACCTAAGCACTAGTTGGTGTCGGCAAAGGTTCAAGACCTCTTGCTGCGGCTCCCTTGCAGAGAACTTGCACGACGTTAGAATTAATGCAGTTTTATGGAAAATTTGAGCCTAGCATGACGTTGTTATCCATGCCTCACAGCAATCATGTCATGGGGTTTATAGAATTTTTTTTTTTTTTTGTGCCCAGTTTGTAAAGCAGTGGCCTGAATAGACGATGTAAGATGAGAATGCATGTAAAGTTGTAAATAAGTTCCAGGCCGTGCACCAAGACAAAACAGGACGGTGATTGTTGTGTGTGAGTCAAGTGCACAGTTTCATGACAACATCTGAGCTTAAAGGGACATTTTAGCCCAAAATCAAAAAAACACATATTCCTCCTCTCACCTTTCGTCCTTTTTTTTCCCCATCTAGATTGCTCTACTGTGAGTTAGTGAGGTTTGCTTTGACTTCGGCCGCAAGGATGTCTGCCTTTTCTCGAATATAATGGAACTAGATGGTGCTTGGCTGATGGGGCTAAAAACGGCAAAAAAAAAAAAAACATTTGAAAAACTCAACAGCAATTACTCAAGATAATCCACAGACTTTGTTTTAAGCAGTGTGCCATGTAGGAGCTATTTGCTTTCTCATGATCTACACCCACCAACCGTGTCGCCATGCAGAAGATGTCCGTTTACATCTTGTCCTGGGAGAAAGGCAAACTTACTGAGCTGGCTAAGCTAGCTAACATCACAACTCAACAGAGGAGGACGCCATTAAATGTGTGCATCCCGTACAGTCAAAAGCTCAAGCTTTGAAATACTTACACGTTGACATAAGAGATAATAAATGTGTAACAATTTATAATCTGATTTACGATGTAGCAGTAAATTACTGGGGTGATGATTTTGCGATCATCGTGATCATCAAAGCTTTGAGCACAGATAAACCAGTGGGATCATTTGATGAGTTATACCTTTGGTCTCTCCTCTGGCCAAAGCAAAAAAAAATATTCTCTGCCTGTAAAATACTCAGGAGTGCCTTTATTTTTCAGTCTGGGCCCTTTCCATTATGAGACACCAGACCTGACAGCACCTGAGCCCCAGTGCACTCAGTAAAAGTCTCCCTGTCCAAATTTTGCTTTCCAAAAAACTTCCTGCTTTGGTGAAATCCACTGGAGCCTCATCAACTTGATGAATGGCAAGCAGAGAGGAAGAAGGTGGAGTGTGGAGAAAAAGAGAGTGAGAGGTCGTTGAAAGACATTTTATGAAACAGAAAAAGGAGAGAGAGGGAGCCAGGCAGGGATCTGTGCAATGTTAAGTGTAAACTCCTTATTGAAACTTCGCCCATTGTGTTCATAGTGCAAAAGTGCAGAGATGACTTAGTTCGTCCAGCTTCTGCCCCTTATGACGTCTCTGAAATAGTAGTTGAATTAATTGTCCTCACCCACAAACCAGCCTTTCTTACATATCCACTGAACAGGATGGCATTTCACACTTTACACACAGAAACACACATCAGCTCCACATTTATGTCATCCTAATCCCAATGAGCTGTACTGAAATCCCCAGCATCCTCCTTCTATCAGAGCCAAAGCCTCTGCTGCCTCTCCTCTCTTTCTCTCTCTTTGTCCCTCCCTTCCCCTTTTTACTGTTCAGCTCGGGCTCAAGCCTGACAGAATTGATTGACAGCACACGAGGCTCGAGGGACGAGTGTTTTTGGCTCTGTGATGAGAGTAAAGACAGTAATAGCAAGAGAGAGAAATATGATTAACATGATTTCTAATAGGGTGTGTTAATCAGAAATGCATTAGATGAAGGTTAGACAGACATCAATAAGGGCTGAGGCAGATGGTGGAAGTTCACCCTGGATGACAGCTACAGAGACATCTTGTCCTTTAACCACGAGTAAAAATCATGGATCCTACATTTTCCATAATGCAAATATAATACAGGATTTCTGTAGTCTCCAGGTCAACTTTGTGACCTTGTCACGATTTTTTTTCATAATCCAGAGGACTTTATTCATTGACTGAAAGTAGGATGGCACGATTTCTATAGACGTCAACACTGGTTGGAAAAAACTACCCTCTTGCTCTAAACAGGAATTAGCTTTTATTATGATGTAAAGTTCCTGGCAGCTGCCAACAACATTATGGTCTTGTTCCTGCAGAGCCGCCTCCAGCCATCACAGTCGAGGGTAATGTTACTGTGTCTCCTGGCTCCCATGCTGTCCTCACCTGCCACGTTGTCAGCACGGTCAACTTCAACCTCACCTGGCTGAGAGGAGGCCACGATGCCCGTCTGGACCCAGGGGTGCACGTCCTGACCAACCTCTCGCTTCAGATGTCCTTTGTGACCCCGGATCATTCTGGCTGGTACGAGTGCATCGCTATAAACGAAGGAGGGGTGACGGCAGAGCGAATCTACCTCACCGTGCAAGGTGAGGAGCGTGTGTGGTACCTGCATCCATTTTTATGATTCAGTGGTGTAAAAATCAGAAATTTGTGATAGATTTACGTTGGAAACAAGCTACTGAAACACGCGTCCGCTTCCAACTGGGCTGATCTTTAATCGTGTTTGTCTTCTGTATGTGTGAATGCTTCTTCTGTGTGATTTACACCGCGGAGGAACAAGACTCTTGGCAAACACAGACTCCTTCCCAAATACATGAGCCCCTCTTCCCTCCCCAGCTCCCTATAATTCACTGTAATGCTTTACGGGACGTGTGAAAATTATTTATGCCTGACTCTCAGGCAGCGCTAAAGTAGAGTTTTCCACCTCTGCACAGCTGTCACAGTGCTGTTCCTAACACTTTACTGACACAGAATCAGGAACACTTTGTTGTGCAGATGGAAGAGAGTATTGCTGGCTATCCGGCCAGCACCGCAGAGCATCGGGCTGGGCCTGGCCAGGAAATGGCGATGTAATAGAGTCACTAAAACCTGTCATTAGCAGTTGATTTCAGCCAGAACCCATTGAGGGAAAAAAAAACCCAGGAGCTACAGAGCATTGAAAGAAAGCAAGTGAGAGCAGCAAATTATGTTTTTATGTTTATGTCCAAATGAACCATCAGTCCCAGATGAAGTTAATTCAAAGACCTTATGCTGCTGGAATTCCTCCTTGTCTGTGTCCCGCCAGATCTTTATGGTATGAAGCCAAACATGTCATGCATTCTGTTTAAAAAATGTTTAAAAAGTAATCGTTTCACCTCACCTTAAAGGATAAGTTTACCCAGAAAACGAAAGTGTTGTTATTATCTTCTCACTCCATGCAGATCTCTTCACATCATTTGTCATCTGTAGTCAACAAAACATTTCCGGAGCTTCACAGCAAATCAGCGTTGCAGCATTCTCCTAAATAACAGAAGCAGATAGGGACTTGTTTCAAAACAGAAATTGAAAAGATGATATATACACCCTATTTTAAGCCAAAATCGCAGAGTAGCTGCCAAGTGAAAATCGTTGGAGGATAACCCGTCTGATGTGGCTGCACAAGCTTGACCATGAGCAGAGGGTGTAAATAACTTCTGTTTGGGATGTTGCCGAGACTCTTTCTATATTATGCTGGATGAGCTGTATTGTCTCTGCAAGGTGAGTGCAGTGACACAGATTGAAAAGTTGCAGATGTCACACCAGAGCTGCAGACACCTTTGAAGGGGAACTCTGTCATTTGGCTCATCTCACTGAGTGATACATTACGTTGGCCCAAAGAAGTTTTCCCTAGTTTGACTGGATATTTTTCTCTTTAATGTCACCTCACATCTTTCCTTTTCATTCTTTTCTTCACCTAGTTTCTTACTGCCACTTCTTTTCTTTTTTTTTCTTGCCTCATCTCTTTCTCTCTTAAACAGCTGTTAGCAAGCCCTGGGGGTTACCTAATTACCCCCTGGTCAGTCCCCTTCTACTTATAAGTCCCACTTTGAAGTGAGTCACACTTGCTGACATTTTACAACATTTGGACCGAACACAGTGGAACTGAATGCATGTCCACTCTAAGACCACTACAATTTCCCTGCTTTGGTCACATGAATCAATGTCCTCAAACATCAGTATAACAGATGCTATGTATCCATATTCCAACATCAGTCAAATATCTTTTCTTCTGATTGTTCAGTAGTCGGAGGACAGAAACAGATAAATATTTAATTGACAACAACAACATTGTCACACAGTTTGTTAGGGAGAAAAAGGGAAGAGAAAGGAGGCTGAACCAGCGCTAACTTAACAATCTTCACCATTATGTTGGATGGGATACACAGCTTTGTTGTTTGCCAAACAAAGTAAATTAATAGGTCGAGATATGTAGCTGTTTTCCTGCTGTTTCAGCGTGCAAGGGAATCTTTAAAAACAACCGGTAAACTCCGCTGCGGATTGTTGAAGAGATGAAGTATGATCTGGATAGAGACAGAGGAGAGGGGAAGTCAAGATCGGAGGATTGTGTGGGTGGGAGTGGATTCAGATGAGTGAGGGAGGAAGAAAGAGGGACAGACGGAACAGGTGATGAAGGGAGTGCTAAAGACAGGCTTCTTCCTGCGGCTGCTGCTGAGTCAGGGTAGAAGAATGTGTGTTCCCTCTCAGGAGCCTCCTTGTTCCTGAACTCAGTGGTGTCCTTACCCCGCTGAGGGCAGGGTGACCTCGATGTGAGGAGAGAGCCTCTAAACACAGAGAGGGGCACGACAGTTGTTCTGACACCATTACCTTTGTCCTTATCTGGGTCATACCATCATCATAGCATAGCCTCAGGCGCCTCTAAGATTAAGATAATGGCAAGTTGAGGTATTTCAATTTGTTTCAAGTCAAGGTTGTGATATATCAAAAGTGTTGCCTGTAGCGTTTGGTAAATGTGCAGTATATCTTTCAAAAGTGGAATCACTGATGATTGAAGTTGAGGCATAAGTACAAAACTCTATACATTCCTTCACACCTACTGTATTCATGTGTGTCTGTTCAACCTTCTGAACTTGACTACTGGCCCCTCTGTCATCCTTTTCAGGCCTGGTAATAACGGTCGTCCCAAGTGGCAATCACAAGTGGACAGCTCCGTCAGTCCACGTCTGGTATTAACTTGTCTCCAGTGACTACTTGTGTTCGGATCAACACTTTCCTGCTCAATATGCAAATAAACACGTCACTTCACTGGGACAAACGGACACAATGCTTTTTACACAAAGAAAGAGCTAAATGCGTAACATTTGCCGAATCTACAAGAAGGCGATAATGATTTGTAATTTGTCTTCGACAGCATCCTACTAAGTTTAGAAAGTGTCTTCTAACTCACCAACTCACTAAAATGTACAGATTTTTTAATGGAGTTTTTACACCAAAAATAGTGTTTTAAATCTGCTAAAAAAAAAAAAAAAAAAAAAAAAAAGATTATTGACTCCTTTTCAACTGACAGTGGTCAAGTTGGCTTTTCTGTTCTATTTCTGATATGTCACATTAGACAGGCAACAGTAGAAAGCAGCTTGGAGGCCAGTGACGATGTTCAGGAGGTTACTCAATTATATGTTTCACTTTAGTTTCTCTGTCAAACTGAACACCAACTGAGTGCATTGGAAACTGTGTGTGTGCCAATGTCCTTAACTTCAGTGAGCGTCACAGCATCACGCTGGAAAAGGGTAGAAATGATTGAGTGTCCACCCAGGTGTCCTGTTTCCATCACATCAGAGCAGGAATGAATGTAGCTTGTACCATTTCCCACTGAAGACAAAAGCCAGATGTTACTGGGTGTCAGTGTTAGACACAAATAGGATTTTTTTTTGTTTTTTTGTTTTTTTGTAGTTTTGGAAATGTTCTGTCCATCCATTCTGACTACTAGTTCTCACACTGTATTTAAATACACGGTGGAAAGGTCAGAGGCTCTGAGGATGATTGTAGCCGTGGGAATAGAAAAGAGAAAACACGCCCTTCACGGGCTGAGTTGCACATCATAAATCAATTGGAAAATCTTTTCAGATTCTACAGGTTCTCCGGGTCTGGATTCAATATTCCTCCATGTTTCACCAATAAAGAGGAAATGATGGTGAAAGATATGCTGTGAAACATTAATAGATGTTGTAACAGCCATCACTCCGCCCGCTATAGTGACAGTAAAAATGTATGGCTGAGTCTCAATCCATGGAAGAAATTTGATGTATCAAGGAAAGATTTTGTAAAGATTTTTATCTGAAATTTCTTAAAGCCAAATACACTCCTGTCCTACATGTTGGAAATAATTTATTGAGGACAGAAGACCCAAATTAAAGTCACGCATTTATTTTGGCTTTCATTCTTACCTTTACAGTGTCAAAGAGGGTAAGTGATTAATTGATTGATTGATTGAATGCAGCCAATGCGTGAATAAATTAGACAGAATACTGATTCCTGATTGATTTGACAATTTCTCTAGAGGTGCCCAGGGTTTCAGTAGAGCCTCGGAATCAAACCTATACAACAGGAGAGGACGCAAGGATCAGATGCTCGGCCAGTGGCTACCCTCCACCCCGTCTGGTCTGGACCCATAATGACATGTTCATGATGGCATCCAGCAGGTGAGTACGTCTCCTCTAACATGAATAGACTTCAAACTTTTTTGTAACTTAATTTTACAATGTGGACATTTGACAGTGTCAACCATTTTAATAGAACTGAAGACGGGGTTCCTCAGCTGGTTATAATGAATCTGAAAGCTGAAAACTACTATTAAAGCTGGTGCTGGTGTTACATGATATCCATCAATCAGAATCACTATTTTACCTGTTCACCGCGAACACTGTGAAAATACGGCATTGTGTATCTTGTGGGTTCAGACACAGGATGACTCCTGATGGCACCTTGATCATTAGAAACTTGGAGAAAAAGGATGGAGGAGTGTATGGCTGCCTGGCCAGCAACCAGGCTGGGACAGACACAATGACTTCCATCCTCACTTACATCGGTGAGTGTCACAGAGCACATCCATCCATCCATTAGCTGTATTTGCTTATCCTAGAGGGTTGTGAGAGGAAGGTCATACACTCTGGACAGGTCTTACACTATGTAGGCCTACTGCACTTTCATGTGCCATCCCTAACAAAAAGATGTTCTGTCTATTGTACAACAATTCCCTTTCTGTAGAATCTCCTGTGGTGACAGTGGCATTGAGTGATATTCTCATTGGCATTGGGGAAACCACAGTGATGGCCTGTTCGGCGACTGGAACCCCTCAGCCCGAGATCTGGTGGTACAAAGGTAGCACCTTAGGAGTGGAAGGAAATAATACAAAAACTATTAAAAACACATCTAATTTTCCAAATAACCAAGTTGACCATGCACCACTTTTGCTTTAATTTCTAGGTGATGTCCAGCTGCGTTCTTCATCCCTCTTGGACGTGGACATGTTAGGAGGAACACTAACCATCAAGGAGACTCAGGAGGTTGATGCTGGAACTTATAGCTGTGTAGCTGTCAATGCTGCCGGCACCTCGTCAGGAGAGATCTCTCTCGATGTCGGAGGTGAGAATTACTTAACTTTGTGAAACCACGACAATATTATAACTACTTGTGAGTCCCAAACTTGCTGTTCTGTCCATATTCCAAGATAGATGGGTCTTTGCTTCTGTCTTTGGACCACAAAATCTGTTTTAAATGATTACTTATTTCTACTCAGTAGAATATGACCAAAGAAAACCCTAGTGTCAAACATTAACTTCTCACAGTAACACTTTCTCAGAGAGACAAGTTAGATTCCAGCTTTCTATAGTAATGTTAAGCCTCTTTTAGAAGCTAGCTCAGAGGCAAAATGTCTTTATTATGCATACACACACACGTCTCCTAAAGAAGAATCTTTGTACTGTATTTAATGAGCTGAACTGTCTTATATATCTCTATGGCGGGGAGAAAGAGAGAATTTAGAACCCTAAACTATAAATGAATTGGCTGTTGTGTTTCACAGTGTATAGCATACTACTGTGTAAAGTAATACAAAGGCTGCTTTGGTGCTGTTAATGAACGATGTCTTAGCCAGAGCAAGAACAGAAGGTAACAGTGTCTGGTTTACCTGTAAACAAGGTTACACAGAGGTGTGTCAGCATCCATGCCATGACGTACACACACAGAACACAAAACAATGTACACTGAGAAGGCTTTAAAGAATGCTGTGGACACTGCATATATAGATACACTTCAAGTGTGAAACACAGATTTAGAACCACAAAGTATGAATTACAAAAAAATAAATAGACATTATTAAATAAATCACCATATGAGTAAATCATTATTATAAAGTATATTTATTAACCTGGTATCTCAAATCTCAACTCATGATAATTAAAAGTTATTTTACTATCGTTTTCTTAATTTGATTGTTGGATATAATTTTTAACTAAATGACACAATAATAATAAAATATCTTGATAGCATATTTTATGTTGAGTTTTTTGACATATTTTATTTCATGTCACCTTTCCCAATAGTGGTGTAGTAAGCTCTCTCTCACCATATAGCCAAACACTGCCTATGCCTTTTCTTAAGGTAAAAGCATTGACACCTGCTACCAAATTTAGCTCTTGTTAGCCAGAGGAACAGTATGACATTACTCTGAATCAACCAACAAGAGGCTGCTGCTGTAAATAAACACAACACAAAGGCGAGGTAACTAAACTTCTGTAGTTTTTAAGCTGCAAGCTTTACTAGGCTGGCGTTTGAGCTAACCTGTACGTCTTAGACGTAGACTCTACAGTGAAGAGTCTGTGTTAGCATTGTTAGCTAGCCCCTGTTGGCTTGTGCTACCACACCGAAAGCCTGTCTCTTTTACTTTACTGAGCTGTGTGTCTTCTCTGAGGCACATTTTAAGAATTAAAACACTACAGAGGTAACTCTGAGTTAATTGGCTGACTGCTGCTGCTAACAATGTCTTTTTTACTTAGATGCTAACTGACAGATAAAGGTCACAGAACCACCTAGCTAGTTAGCCAGCTAAGTTAGTAGCATGTGTATCTTTGTAATGATAAATAAGATGTTATATTTGGTGTCTGTTAACTGTTTTCATGTACAGCAGCACTAGATAGTTGATTCAGAATTACTTTTGTGGGGGGGACATTTCTCATTGCCCTAGCTAACAGGCGCTAAGCAGCTAATTCTGACAGCAGTTGAGCATGCTAACATGGGGCATGAGATTGGCTGAAAGGTGAGCAAATAGAGACAGCACCACTGTCAGGAAACGTGACAAATTGATACACATATTTTTATCAATATTTATTAATGTACTGTAAATATTTTAAATTAAGTTTTATTTAATAAAAGCACTTTGGAGGCTTCACATTACACAAAGTTTAAAACATCTGGTTCTTAAATCTACAGTTAACCACCTGAGTTAACATGATGGACAGCTTGATTGTCTGTGGAATGCAATACAGATGGATGTGTATCCCCCTTTTGACCTTTGCCATCTTCAACCTTGATCGCTCCAGCGGCTCCCAAGTTCACCCGAGAACCCTCAGATGTGGCTGTTGAAATTGGCTCCAATGTGACCCTGGTGTGCCTCGTCCAAGGTCACCCTGAACCCCAGGTCAACTGGAGGAGAGAGGATGGACTTCCCCTTCACAACAGGAATCGCGCTCATGGCACTATTACACAGAGCAAGGGAGGTCTGCAGATCACCGGTGAGTTATTTAGTGGTCTATTTGTATACAGATCACACATGGAAATACTTTTGATTCATGCCTAAATATCCATTTTTCTCTCAGGCCTGTGGGTAGAGGATGAGGCAGTTTATGTCTGTGAGGCTCACAACCACTTTGGCAAGATCGAGACCCAGGCCAGAATTACTGTGACTGGACTGGGTAAGTGCAAGATTTGAAGACTCAGCCTCTCTGACTCTCTGCACGGCAGTTATTTTAGAAAAGCAGCATGAATTAAAATATTTTCCTGATTGCACGTATTATTTTACGATTCATAGATTCATTAACTTAATAATTGCCAGTGGGAAATAAAACATGTTTTTGCGTGCAATAACTTTGGTGGAATGTGAAGGAATAGAGAAGTGCAGCTGAACTGGGACAGCGCTCAGACAGCCCTGTCTGCTGTGTCCACTGTGAAATGCTTTTGCACTTCAAAGAGCAAAAAGTGCAGACGCACTCTCACACACTCTCACATTCCTCTTTGCGTACCTCTAATCAAAGATCATATGGACTTTCCATGTCTAGTTTTTTTTCTAAAAACAACATACAGTAACTTTGAGTGTCTACATCTGTCTGCATGTCCTTGTGGATGTGTGCCTTTCTGTTTCAGTCTTTACACGTGAGTGTGAGTTCATTAGCACATTTCAGTGGGTGTGTTTGAACACATGTGCCTTGTTAACCACTGTTTCTGTTTCACCGCTTTCTCTACAGTGGAAACACACTAAGCTCCTATTATGTGGGCCAAAGGTTAGAAACCACAGACCAAACCAGATGACATTTATTACTGCCCCACTGCCCCATTTCCCTACTGGCAATGTTGTCTCAGGAGAAACACACATCCAGTCTATTGGACAATAGTGGACATAGAGAGAAATTCAGTTGGCATATCCCCTCCATGTATGTGTATGTGCATGTGTATGAGGTTGTGTTCCCAGGCCAGTGAGGGTGGTCGTTCAATTCCTGACAACACCCTGTCGTTTATCGCACCCCCCACAGATGATGTCAGCATCATCTGTGTGAACAACCAACCCATGTGATGTCACATGTCATTAAGTTTGTGTGATGGTGTACGTGTTGTGTAGATGTATGTCTGAATGAGGGAAGAAAGGCGTGTATTAATACTTCTAGCAGCTGTGGAAAATATATACTGTATATGCTGGATTGTGAATGTGTTTATAGCAACCAAGCGTTCCCTTCACATCATACTGTAATAGTCAAAAACTAGCACATGTGCTTCTTTTTAGTTTTGCTTGTGGTAAAGTCCTTTGATCTTTAGTTTATTATTTTTGTCAGAAAATATTTCAGAAAATAAATACAACCATTCTTAGTTGGGTCAAACGCCAAATTTGAAACATTTGTGAAATGTAATGCATTATATGACTATCTGGGACATGTTAGATTATTTGGGTTGGTCTTTCGATTGTATGCTGACAGACACACAAAGGTATTTGACCTTTGACATAAGTCCTGTATAACTGTCTGGTTGATATTTGCAGTGTCGCCGGTCATTGCGATGAGTCCAACTGTGCTCAGTGTGATCGAGGACCAGCAGGTGACTTTGCCCTGTGTGCTGCTGGCTGGGAATCCTCTGCCTGAGAGGCAGTGGCTGCATGACTACGGCTTGGTGAGGACACAGAGAGGACATTTATTTTCTTTAGATGTCTTTCATATTTTCTTTGCACCTCAGTTAAACAACTTGATTTCATTTGAGCCCGTTTGACCTACAAAACTTTCAGGTGACCTCAGACCAGTATGTGACAGTGAGGAAGGATGGCAGTCTGCATATTGAGAGAGTCCGGCTGGACGATGCGGGTGACTACACCTGTTTGGCTGAAAACGTTGTTGGGGCCACTAACCATACCACCAGTGTCAATGTCTACGGTAGGGTATAAAAACATACATTTGAACGCATGTCATCATAAATGTTGAAGTTGTATTCTGAGGATTGAAACATTGAAACAATCCAAGGTGCTGTTTATACACCGACACTTGGTAAAACTAAACTATGGTAGAAGGCCCTTTGTGTACAATGTACTGGCATCCAACATTAAGGTTTCTGGTTGCCCTCAAGCCCCCAGGAAGAGCACTGAGCTTTGAAGCTAATTTGACATAGTGGCTAAATCCATGTCAGGACAACATCACCTGACATACACTCGCCCAAAATAGACTTTCTCCCATAGACGTGCGTTGTGACAGAAGCAGCCGTAAAACAGTGGCTACAATTATTTTAACCACAATCACTACGTAATGACTCGTTTCACCACCAGAATTTGATTTGTTCTGTCCGAAAACATTTGTCTAGTCTACAAGAGCCGTACAATGAATTATTTCTATCCCCATTCTAAACTGGAAATTAACCAGCTCTGAGGCATATGCACTCATTTGAGTTATTTATTTTTTAACAAGAAATGTCTTTTTGACTTTATGCACTGATGAGCATCTTTCATAGGAATGAAGTTCATAGGCCTCGCCTGCAATGCTGGATTCAGTTCTCCTTAATATATCTGTGCTCTCATCTCCTTCCCCTGCAGTGGCTGCTTACAATGCAAAATAAACCCACAAAAGGCCCTCTCTAGAGCCAGTGTTTGGTTTGTCCTTTCTGGGCCTACATAGAAACATGGTAAATTCCCTTGAAGAGAACCCACTTCCTCTGTAGATATAAAAGGCTCAATATATGGTAATGAAAATGATTCTTCGTTTCAGGTCATTATACACTACTAAAATAAAACAAACTTACAAATGTTATAATCCATTTCTGCTGCACTATATATCCTACACACTGGACCTTTGATTCCCATGTTTCATTTCTCTGATATGAAGATTTAGAAAGATCTCCTTTTACAAAGGCCTGTTGTAAATCTTTTTATGAAATGCACCCTCGGTCACTTATTTCTCTCTATTGTCTCCTTCACACTGCAGAAGACTCTTAACCTCATGAATAGGATTATCTTTGAGGTTGCATTAAAACCAGCAGCAGCTGAAGGTAATGGCAGAGTTTAGAGCACAGTGTGAGGGGAAAAATGTGTTCTCCATTTGCACTGCTGTCAGTCATTGCCAGGTTCTACCAACTTAAATAGGAATCGTCTGCAGCATGGACATAAAAACACTGGTTCCCTCAGTGCTTGAAATTAGGTCAGTCCTTTTTAGACGTACATGCACAGAGCACCGGACATTTACACTATGTAGGTCAGAGTATTGTCAATTTGCTGTAATCTATTAGAAATACTTTCCACACAACCTATATAATGCGAAGCACGTGCACAGTGCAGATAAAGGACCACCGTGCAATACTGGCTCATATTGTGTACACTGTCTGTGATTTTCTTTGTTTAGCTCAATCGCATTTTTCATTTCCAAGAAGAGAGAGAGTGCTGATCTTTTTTGCAGATTCCTGGGATCATAACAAGCAAAAACAGAACAAATAGGGAAGGGAGAGGGGATGGACAATAAAGGGAAGAATATCTGTACTTGAAGGTGCATTACGTAGTTTTGGAGGATACATTTCCAAAGAGAAAGACCTTCATTAAAAGAGTTTTCTCTGAACAAACTAAATAAACAAACTCACTTTGTTTTCATGACTAAATAAAGTGAATCAACAAACTGACGTTCAATGACAACACTGATTCATACGGTTTACTTTGGCAGACCCTGCCACCTTTTTAGCTTCAAACAGTGTTCTGTGGACCTTAATTTCCTCTGAGAGCAGCTGTTTTTTTCACTTTTGGAAAAAATTAATAGAATAAAAGAGTTTGTTGTATTACGTCATTAATATTGTAAATATTAAAATTCCTAGATGGAATCTCTTTCCGTAAAACTACATAGTGCCACTTTAATGCTGTATGCTCATTTAGGTACAGGCCTTTATCAAATGCACAGTATATGCACAGCACAAAATACTTGATGAACGTATCTGTGCACAAAAACACATATTGGACTAACTGTGTTTTAATTAATGTTTCCAGTGATTCCCACCATTCAGTATGGCCCTCAGGTGTTCAGCACAATCGAGGGCACACCCATCACTCTACCCTGTCGGGCCAGTGGAGTACCCACCCCAGAGATCACCTGGGCCAAGGTATGTACTGGCAATACCTCTTTGAAGTAAGCCAAAATAAAAAAAGAGGCAGTACTCGCAGTGGTGTGCTATTTCAGTGCCACAGTGGGCTTTCAATTTATCTCTTTAAAGTATGGAGTTGAATAAAGAAAAAGAATGCAGGTCAAAGGTAAAATAACCAAGATCAGATTTTGGCCAGATCTCATCAGCGAGGCATTTTATGATGTTTCATTTAGAAACTTTCACTCATGCACTAAAACACTACCTGTCATTTTGAGCAGTGATAAGCTCAGCTTGAAGCTGTGTTCCTTAACTACAAGGGAACAGGTCCCTGTGTTTTGGGGGGTCAAACGGTTTGTATGTATTTTTAACACAATACTTTATTGAAATTCTCTGGCACATGCTTGAAAAATGCCTGTCTTCAGGTACATGTGTGTGCCTCATGTGCTGCTCCATGGAATCAGCTTTACTTGTGACCATTGGCCTGTACAGTGTGCTCAGTCTCTACATGTGCACTTTTGCGTCTAAGTGTGTACTATAGGCCAGTGTATGAGGACAGTGCCTCCCTCTTTTCCATCTTTTACACTAGTTTCTCGGAGTTGTAAAAGCGATGCTGTTAAAGTGAACAGGGCTACAGGGACACATGAAACCAGACCCTGCTAAGTTTTGCAGCAGCTGTGAAGATGTGATTCCCTCTGATTCCTTTGCTCTTCTCTGTAACATCAGTCATGTCAAGTTCACGTCTGACATCACATTTGCTTCGTGTTTGGGTTCTTAGTTTGATTGTATAACTGTTAGAATTTTTATTCACAGCCCTTTTATTTAACAGCACAGAGGAAAATCAAATCATAAATTCAGGAACATTTTGCAGGTCAAACCACACAACCTACCTCTTTCTTGGACTTCAGTGTCAACTGTTAATAAAGCTGAGTTAATGAAACAAACTCTGGCCCCTGCCCTTCCCTGCTGTGATTTGTTTTGTAGGGTGGGGAGCTGGTGTATGTGGGTGGTCCAGCCTTCTCCCTGGATTCTGACGGCAGCCTCCTCATCACCTCCCCCTCTGGAAATGAGACTGGAGAGTTCATCTGTACAGCTACCAATGCTGCCGGCTATGCCTCAAGGAAGGTCCAGCTCACAGTCTACGGTAAACCTCATCACCAGCTAAAGTCTCTGCAAAGATGAAGGAGCTTTATGTGGCATCTTACATAATTGGATTAATACTAAATACATTTTGAGACATTAGTTTGATTACTGTGATCATTACAAAGAAGTCTAGAAGCTGGACTCTACAGCTGGAATACTACATTTCAAGTCATGTCACTGTGTTGGATTTGAAAGAAAAAGGTCACATATTGCATCTATTATTGATTATAAATCAGATGTAGGTACTACATGAATACTGTGAAAGACTGACTCAAGGCACTGAATAATACACACCTATACAGAAACTGTGCCTTCAAATGAGCCCTCAGGACTTCCTAAAAGTTGAAATGTCACAGCCATGTGGTCACCTCGCTAGCCTATGAACCTGAAAATGAGAATAAAATGTTATCTGATATCCTCCATTTTAGCTTAATGGTTTTTTAACTAATGACTAATGTTTTTTATTCTTGAAGCCAAATTTTTTATGACAGTGCACAGGTGCTCATAGTCATGCCCACATTTGATAACAATTGGCTATGCTTCGCTCTTCATTGTCTCCACTTTACCGTCAGTTTCACTTTTGCTACTGGTCAACCTCTCCGATCATCTCTGCATTGGAAGCGATGGAGGATTTGGTGGCGGTTTTCAGAAAATAGACACTTTTAAGTGAACTTACACAGCTGGTTTCCAACACACACATACATTCATACATTCATCTCAATGCACATTGAGCAGTAGGAAAGGAAGGAACAATACCAACACTCTACTGGTATTGGCACCAACTTGAAAATTAAAATCTCTTTTTTTCGTCATTTTTTTTTTTTTTTTTTAGTTAACCCTTTGTTTGCAACTGATTCTGTGTTTGCATGCCTGTGTACGTATATTCAGTCCGTCCTAGAGCCAATGCTGGTGGTGCTGGAGGATCATCAGGGCCAATGAGAATGTCAGTGATTGAGGGTGAGGATGCCATTTTGCCGTGTGAGGTCAACAGTGTTCCACCTCCAACCATCAGCTGGGCTAAGGAGAGGCAGCTCATCTCGCCTTTCTCTCCCAGGTAAAACACACTGGAAACCACTTACAACAGCCAATGAATAGTATTGTCTCTTAACTGTAAATCTGCCTGTGGTAAAATTATATTATCCTTCCTATAAAGTAGTAGAACTCATAGCCTCAGGGTATAGTTTGCAGTTTTATAGGATGACTGGGTAATCATATTCTTCTCTGTGATCTGTTCTACCTACTGTGCGCCTTCCACAGTGGCTATAATTGTGGTTGATGGTGGATTAGTAAGAATTACTGGAGTATCCGTTGACAGAAATGACAGAAGCAAAAGAGTGTCTGTACTTGTTTTGCATTTGGAAGCTTTGCAAGACTCAAACTGTCATTGCTGTTTGTGTATGTGCTCCTTCCAGGCACACTCAGCTTCCCTCAGGCTCGATGAAGATCTTGGAGACCAGGGTATCAGACAGTGGACTTTATGTGTGTGTTGCCTCAAATATTGCTGGTAACCTAACACAATCCATTGAGCTGAGTGTTTTGGGTAAGTAAGATCACAAACACTAACAAATATTTAATACTGATATTATCAAGGAAGCCTGATAAGCAAGTTGCAACATATAATACAGTTGTTAAATTAATCCTTGAATCTGGTTGTCTGTCATCTGCCTGCAGTGCCCCCAAGGATCCAGGCTGGTCCCAGGGTCATGAAGGTACAAGTTGGTCACCCTGTGGAGCTGCCCTGTATGGTGCGAGGGGTCCCAGAACCCACCCTCACCTGGACAAGGAATGGTCAGAGGTACCCTGTATCGCCTGATGGCAGCCTGGCATTGAGAAATGTGGGGCTGAATGACGAAGGAACCTACACCTGCACAGCGACCAGCACTGCAGGCAGAGATGAGGCTCGAGTTCAGCTTCTGGTGCAGGGTTGGTTTTCAGTTGATGTCTTGATCAAACTGGATCCCACTGTGTTCATTATACTTACATGTGTTGAAATGTTTTCAGAGTTGTGTCTGTCTGTTAAAGTCGGATTAAACCAAAATTCTGGCTCTCTTGTTTGTTTAGTATTTAGTTTTTTGTATTCCTTGTCATTGCAGCATATATAAGCAATTCTAAATTATTGAAAAAACATTACTGTATGCATTAGGCATCTGCTGTATGACCACTAATTCAAGACAGTGAAGCTTTTTAAAGATGCATACTAAAACTGTTACAGATGCTTAATAGTGTGCATTTGTCATTGATTATGTGTTTATGTGTTTTCAGTGCCTCCTGTGGTCGAGGTATTGGAGCCCCCTTTCAATAGTCCTCTGCAGGAGAGAGTTGCAAACCAGCGCATAGCATTCCCCTGCCCTGCCAAAGGTAACCCAGAATCTGAAACTATGATAAAGAAGATTGCTGAGCATTTTGTTTAAAATAAGTAGGAAAATAACACTTAGGTATGATCTGTTCAAGTTCAAAGTAACATTTTGTGAGAAGAAGTTAGCTATAGTGTATACTATATTTTCACAAGTAATGACCATTTCAGTGTAACACGTACTTCCTCTTCTTCTCTCCATCAGGTCTTCCTAAGCCAGTGATTCGGTGGTTGCGTAATGGCCAGGAACTGACGGGTAATGAGCCAGGTGTGTCTATCCTGGAGGATGGTACACTGCTGATTCTGGCCTCAGTGTCACCACTGGATAATGGAGAGTACGTCTGTGCTGCTGTCAATGATGCCGGATCCACTGAGAGGAAATACCAGCTCAAAGTCAATGGTGATTGACCAAAGTCATTTGATGTGCACTTCACTAAAACATTACCTTAAATCTTACAATTTCCCAAAAATTAATAAGCATATATTTACAAAACTTGATTATGTTGAATTATGGAATCAGAGTTGCATAGTTTCCCTACTCTGATTCTGTGGAAATTAACACTTAAAGCTTAATAATCCTCTTTGACACCCCCACAGTGCCCCCAGATTTCCGTGACGGTGAAACTCCAGAAAATGTGTCCTTGGTCCTGAGCCAGTCCACCAGCTTGGTGTGTGATGTCACAGGAAGTCCTACGCCTGTCGTCACCTGGTACAAAGATGGGACTCCTGTAGGTGAACTCCGTTTGAATAAGTTGTTAACACATATTTCATGTAAAGGTGAAACTATAAGAAGTAGATCAAATGTTTCTTATTTTAAAAGCAGACACACATCAAAGACTTAGTCAGACAGATTGTGTAACATGGTGCCTTATAATTTGCCTAACCTATACTTAAACTGTGGTTTAGTAAGTCCTCCACAACCACTGGATCACAAAGCTTCAAATCCAAGTAATGATGAATTATAATGACCTTTCCTGTCATTTATTAGTGAAAGTTCTCATAAAAAACAAATTAGCTCTGATCAGAGGCTATACTTTCCAAGAGAACAGACCTTAAACCACCATGGTGTGTGTGTGTTTGTGTGTGTGTGTGTCTGAAAGACTAGCCAGCAATGGTGGCTGCACGGGCAACGCTTGTAATCTCAAAATGATTATGATGAATTGATGTGAGAACAGAGAGTTAGCACACGCTTCAGCTGCTTTGCTAATTTATCCTGCAGATGGAAAAATCAGAGCCCTTACTTCAGTCTGCTAATTATGAGCAATCTCAGCAAAGATACATTGCTCTGAGCAACAATTTAAGACGTTCCATGTTTTGTATACTTCTTTAATTATATCACTCAACTGAACAGGTCTTGACTTTCACACAGATTTTTTTTGTTTAAACCATTTTACTGTGATCTCTTACAATTTGCCCCATAATCACTATCAGACAGTATTCCCTAAACTCCAACATATGCTGTTGTTTTTCCCTTTGTGTTTCATTTCATTTATTTATGTTGATTTACAGTTAGTTGCCAGTAACAGCATCCAGATTCTTGATATGGGAAAAACCCTGAGACTACTGAAGGCAGCTACAGCAGATGCTGGCAGCTACAGCTGTAAAGCCATCAACATCGCTGGCAGCACAGAAAAGGACTTCTTCCTGGATATACTGGGTGAGTAGAGCATTTGTGTATGGAAACTCCAAGAATAATAAGGAAACATCTGTGTACAGAAATGTAAACAAACAGAACTTAGAATTAACTCCACAATAATGAAGGTAGCATTGTCATTTAATCAGTTTCTTGATGAGTCAGCTGATACACAATGATACTCTTGCTTTGTGTCCCAGTTCCCCCAACCATTGAAGGATCAGGCACTCCTCAAGATGTTTCAGCCATTGTCAAACAGGAAATCAGTCTTGAGTGCAAGGTGAAAGGAGTGCCCTTTCCAACAATCAACTGGTACAAGGACAGGAAGTAAGTGACTTCTGCTATTAGGAGCTACACATTTAGGCCATGTTCCTGGATCAGAACATGTTAAATCTACCTAATTAGTATGCACAAGATAACAATGTGATTGGTTCTACAAACATTGGATCTGTATCTGTTTCCTTTGATAGTCATGGGATATTCAAGAATGGCAGAAAAGAGAAAGAAACTCTGTTATTGGTAGTAATAACTTGACTTTACACAGGAAATGAACAATGGTCTCCTGTGTAACAGTCTTGTGTTTGAGTCATCCACCCATCTTGTCTTCATCCTCTCTGTGGAATTTTTGTGCTGTGTTTGTTGCAATCTTACAGACCATGATCTTTTGCTCACCCTAAACAACTAGTTTTTCTGTCTAAACCCGGATAAAGCTGCAGCTGTTTAACAGCTTAACGTAACGTACAACATAGCAACAAGAAGGTGCAAACAGTGTTCAGTTCAGTTAAATTCAGTATTTGCTGTCCACAGAATGAACAAACAACTAGAAAAAAACTGATTAAACTTTTGTTTCTAGACTGGTGTTTCTAGGTGATCCAAACCTGGAGGTGACCAACAAGGGTCAGGTTTTGAAGATAAAAAGTGCCCGTCTTGGGGATAAGGCGCGCTACCAGTGTAGTGTCATGAATACAGCTGGCAAACAGTCCAAGGACTTCAACCTCAGTGTGTATGGTGAGTTTGGATTGAGACAGATCTTATGCAATCAGCTCCTATGTATAAAGCCTACTACTCTCTATGCTGTAAATCTACAGTATGTATGTATCTACAGCTGAATTACAATTTTCTGCAATTTTGTTTCATTATTCCAGTACCTCCATCCATCAAAGGTGGGAACTTAACCACAGAGGTCACAGCCCTGCTGGACACAATGCTAACACTGGAGTGTGAGGCCCGTGGAGTGCCACTTCCCACCATCACCTGGTACCGAAATGGAGAAGCTATCCTTTCCAACCGACAGGCTCAGTACATGGAGCGAGGTCACTACCTGAAGATCCCTCGGGCACAAGCATCAGACGCAGGCCAGTACACCTGCAAGGTGACCAGTGTGGCTGGTAGCGCTGAGAAGACCTATGAACTGGATATCTACTGTAAGAACCCAATAAGTGATGATCTGCACACGTTTCTGTTTCCCTGTGCTGTCAGTCTGAAACCAAAGCTTTTAATAACAGGTCTTAACAATGTGTTTTTGAAAAATCTAGAGCACATTTTGACATTAATTCAGGCTGTCAAATTGTAGGAAGTAAGTAAGTTACTGAACTAAAGCTCCCATTTTCTCCGCATTTGCAATCTTTTTCATATGTGCTGAGCTCTGAAGCTTATTATTGTATTAATCAGAGCTTTAAGGCATTTGACTTCACTCACAAAGCTGAAAGACATTTATAGCAGTCAAGAATAATTTCAAACAGCTGTGGATAGTTGGCAAATAATTTAATATAAAAAAAATCTTGATCCTTGAAGAGCACAAAAATGGATTCAGAGTGGAGGATTTAAAGCATGAAACAGTTTTACATGTTGTTGGCTGATGAAAGCCTTGAGCGTGAGATGTGAATAAGATGTCAGTCATGTAGAAAAGTCCTCAAGGCTTTAAAACCCTCCTTTTGTTCTGTTCCTTTTTAATGTATCCCTCCCCCCTAGTGCCTCCTACCATTGCGGGGGGTGATGACGGGCCAACTGAGAGGAAAGTGGTCCTCAGCAAGCCTCTGATCCTGGAGTGTGAGGCCGGGGGACACCCTCCTCCCTCCCTCACCTGGCTGAAGGATGGAGTTCCTGTCCGTGATGGTGAAAGTGTCCGCGTTCTTGAGCAGGGGGGGAAAATAGAAATCCTCTCAGCCACGGTGTCAGACTCAGGACGGTATGTCTGTGTCGCTACAAGCATCGCTGGGGAGAAGGAGGTCAAATACGACGTCAGAGTTTTAGGTATAGCAACACAATGATAAAGTGTGCATCACAAACACACACTCATTCCACATTTTTTGTCTTTAGACCCAAACTAATCAGACTTGTGAGAAAATAAGTGGCTGTATTCATGCATCAAAAAATGCATATTGTACCTTCTTACATTTTCTAAAATCTAACTCTTAGAGACTGGCTTGTTCATGTGCATGAATATTGTGAGAATATGATCAGCTAAAGGCCTTGGCTGTCCTGACTGTTCTTTCCACCATGATTTCTTTGGTGGACCTCAATTCCATTTGACTCCAACTGCTCTTATTATTGAAAGTAAAGATTGATTTGTCTCCCTGAATAGCATTTGAACAGCAGCTCAACTTTTCTTTCACCTCTGCAAGTTCAAAAGCCAACTAAAGCCAAACATTTGATTCAGCCCTTGCCAGATAAAAACACATCAAAGAAAAGACTTCACAGAAGGTTGTTTCAATAAATGGCCACCCAGTCACAAGTGTTTTATACAGTAGCTGCTAAGAGCCAGGCCATTGGTTTCAGAATTATCTTGCTTATGGTTACCAAAGCCATTTTGTAATGCACAGAGGTATGTGGCCAGAGCTATCATAAATCAGAGACTATCCTGAAAAGCACTCTCAGTATGGCTCTGTGATTCTTCAAGATAACTGATATTACTGGAAAATTGATTTGCTTTTACGTATGTTCATTTAGGACTTTGACAATGCTTCTTGAACAACAGTGTGACTTTGCCTGTATTTCGGTCTGAGCAAACTTAAACACTTGATCACCTCCCTCCATGCTTGGCTTATTCTGTCAGTTTGTGACAGCTAGAAAAAACACTGTGCCGTTGTCGGCAGGATTCGAACCTGCGCGGGGAGACCCCAATGGATTTCTAGTCCATCGCCTTAACCACTCGGCCACGACAACTCATGTGAAACCAGAGCTGATTTTGTGGGATTCTGCTGACGCTGTTGCTATGTACACCATGTGTGCATTCCACATGGGAAACAGACACCTGCCAATGTACCGTAGCTCAGCATGTCTGACTGATGAACTCAAAAGAACTCGCAGATACCAGAATTTCTGCTAATCCTTTTCTATTTACATTCCTTGTAACATTTATACTGATCCTTTCTGATATTGTGAGCATCAGCTGAATAAATAAAGTACTGGAATAACACTTTCAGTGTTTATTCACACTATGATGCAATTAATTTTATTCTTGAATTTACTACATGATGGTTTTTCAGCCTGAAGTTTAAATTATAGATAAATATTGTGGTTGTTTCACAGTCCTTTGCATTACATTATACTTGAATACTTAACAGAATTTTTATTTTTTTTCCAATTATAGTTCCTCCTTTCATTGATGGAGCTGATGACATGACAGACAGCACGGTCATAATCAACAGCCCTCTGGAGCTGGAGTGTCAAGCCACTGGAACACCTGCACCTGTCATCACGTAAGATCTCCATCTTATGCACACAGATTTAAATATACTTGCGTGCATGTTTATGTTTACAACAATTATTTTCCAGGTGGTATAAAGATGGAAAACCAGTCAGACAGGGTGAGGGATTGCGGGTGGCAGCCAGTGGTCGGCGGCTGGTCGTTTCCCGCGCTCAGGTCTCTGATACAGCTCGTTTTCAGTGTGTGGCCACTAATGAAGCCGGAGACCATGAGCGGGACTTCAATGTGGTGGTTCAAGGTAAAATATGAAAAGGCTTTATCATTTGATTTGCAGTAGATTAAATGTTTTATGGCAACAAATGACTATGATGTATAGTTTTTCATCTACTATAATTGCAATAAATTTAATGTATGCTTTAAATGCAAGCCACAGGGACGCTCCTAGTTTGGGTAAATAATACTTTCTGCCTTTTTGTAATTTCCCTTTTTCCAAAATTGATGTTGTAAAGTGATTTAAGTAAACAACTGTTTCCTCTTCATCCCTTTAGTTCCTCCATCCATTCGCACCACTGGGCCTGCTGAACGGTCAGTGGTTCTCCACAAGTCCATCAGTCTTGAGTGCATCTCCAGTGGCATCCCTCCTCCCAGCATTACCTGGCTTAAAGATGGTCGACCTGTGGATACAACACAGGGGCACCTTCAGGTTGGTTCCCTTATTGACTGAATAGTAATACATTCATTTTTGATACGACTTACCACAGCTTCAGCCAAACACATGCAGACATATGCTGCTGAATCGTAAAGAGCACTGAAAGCTCTTTGAAAGTAATCAAATATTACATGAGTCAGAACTGTTATTGAGTATTTGAATCACTGCCAATGCACAGCTGTGGCATGGAACATCAAATCATATCCATGCAGGTCCACTGAATGTACACTGTACTTCAGTTTATCATTGCTATTCTGATGATCACACTCTTGCCAACACTGTTGCTACTACAGCTCCCTCCACCATCCCAAGCTCCTCCTACTGTAGTATTTTATTGAGATTCAATGTCATGTATGTGTTTAATAAGATGCATTAGGGAAATCCTCTTTGGTGGTTGGATTCATTGAGAGCTCCCTCAAACAGCATAGCCTTTGTTCGCTAAATCTAAATGTTTAACCAGTGGCTATAAAAGGTCAATTCCTTTGTGTAAGTGTTTTTGACTGAAGTAGAAATATACTGTTCTTAAGAATGAACTTGTGAAACAGCAAAAAATATTTCTCTGACTAATTCTTCAGGCATGTAGATTGTACTTTGATGCTCATATTTAAATGAAAAGCAGTTGTCAGTCTGAATTGTCTGTGCCATGTGTTTGCTTGTGCTTGTGTCTGTCACAGCTGGAGCCTGCAGGCAGAACGCTGAAGGTCAAAGAGGCACGACTAGAGGATTCAGGGAGATACACCTGTCTGGCCACCAATGCAGCTGGTGAAGCCCAACAGCACATACGGCTCAGTGTCCATGGTAACTTAAAGATACACACAGCACTCTCTCTGCGTGTTTCAGTCCCTTGTCTCACTCATTGCCTGGTTCGTATCATATATACTTACGTTCTGTGTCAGGGGACTAGGTGGAGATAGAAGACTATCACCTGATAAATTGTTGCTCTTGTGTGTAATACTTTGCATTACCCTCAGAGCCTCCCAGTATCCCCCACTCTGGAGAGATCATCAACCAGACCATCCTATCAGGCTTTCCCACTGAGCTCGAGTGCAAGGCCACAGGCAGCCCATTACCTGGTAAGATGGCTCACAAACATCTTCCTCCTTCTTGCTGTGCTTTTACAGGCTCCAGGGCATAGTTCATTCTGACTGTTGAGCTGAAATTGGCTGTACTGCTACTTTCCTTATCTTTCACCATTAATGGAACAGCAGAAAATTGATCTCTGATGTCTCCCTACAGGCAGTTTCACTCTCCCCATCTGCCTTATTTTCCAGTGTACAAGTTCAGTGTAGATAAGCCATCACATTCCAATGTAATTGAACACTCTTTTTTTTTTTCTTCTTCTTGGGACGTTTCTGCGTTTCACAGCAGGTGTTTCATTCCAATAATCTGATATCTGTGAATGTCACATGGGAAAAAATGTTTTAGCAATGAATTTTAAGGTCTATTACACAAAACACAAAGATCATGTCCTTGAGCATCTATGCTTTGTCTCTCTTTAGATTATTCAACAATTAAAACAATTCAATGTCTACTAGTTAATTTTGAAGCATTAAATGGTAATAAGTTAAAATACATGTCTCTGGTCTGTATGTCTTACAAACCTGTCAGATCTTTAACTTAAACTGCTTGGCGCACTGTCCTGGTGCTTTACTGTAGATGCGAGTACCAAAAATGATGTCAGTTGCAAAGGCTCTGCAAGACATTGTTGGATTTCAGACTTATAATATATCTCAATTTTTGACTAGACACCACTGCACTCTTCATTTCAGCGTAGAAGCGGGTAGTAGTTACTGGATAGCAGTAGTAACAACTTTCATGAGCACATGTTCACTGTTGGTTTTGCACACACACTTTTCTGATAATAATGGAACAGATTCTGAGTGATGTCATTTAAACGTAATTTTCATGCCTGTTTTTCTCGTTTACTACCTTTGTTTCTCAGCTATCACCTGGTACAAAGATGGCCGACCACTGACAAGTGCGGCAGGGGTGACTATGCTGAAGCGCGGCCAGGTGTTGGAGATTGAACGGGCTCAGCTGTCTGATGCTGGCATCTACAGATGTGTCGCTGTCAACCTGGCAGGTGTTGCTGAGATTTCCCACAGTCTGCAGGTGTTCGGTAAGTGACTTTGTATATGACATACTGTACATTAAACAGAGATTTGATTATTCTTTGATGAAACCATGAATATACATGAAAAAATATACCATTTCAACTGCATTTTCTGTTTTTTTATTCTTACAGTGCCTCCAGTCATCTCCAGCCGAGGGGGTACAGTAGCAGTTGTGGTGAATGAACCTGCCAGGCTGGAGTGTGAGGCCACCGGGGTTCCTTTACCAAGCCTCACATGGCTCAAAGATGGCAGCCCTGTGGCAAGTGTATCACACGGCATACAGGTACCTATTAATCAGTTTAAAATTAACTAATTCATGCTTAAATTAAGTAGTTTATGCTCAAAAACGAGACTGTGGAAATATACAGAATATCTTAACCTTGTGTCTCTATCATTATATAAGTTTGTTAAGAGGAAAAATATAGCCTAGTGTCTCCTCCATTTGATTTATTTTAAAACAAAAAGTAATATGAAACGTGTCTGAGAGACATGTTATTATTCTGTAGGCTATGACCTGATGTTTTACTGGTTTATGTCTCTCTTAGGTATTGTCTGGTGGCAGAGTGCTGTCTCTGAACAGTGCACTGGTTAGTGATACAGGCAGGTACACCTGTGTGGCTGTCAACGCCGGAGGAGAACAACAAAGAGAGTACGACCTGAGGGTTTATGGTGAGTAAATCAACATACATAACTCATTGTTTCCTGCCTGTATTAGACATATATCTGTATACATGCGGTTACTCTGTACACGTACAACATATATACATACAGCTACTTTGCGTTTAGAAAATGACATTGTAATATAGTTTTATTGTTAATGTTTTTACAGATGTTTGGTTGCACTAAGGCACAGTTCACTAGAATTTTTTAAAAGTTGCCAAACAGTTGTCCATTAATGCCAAAACCATGTTTAGCCATAGAAATATGAGATCACATGAGAATTATGAGTCTATTGAATAATATATAAAATCCTAAATAGCAGGATTTAACTTAAGTGATGAACCAATTTATCAGTAAGCTGACAGGAACATAAATTGCAGCCTGACTCTCTTTTGCTTGCTGTTTGAGCTCAGATTAAACATTTTATCAGCCAACAATGATGTAAAAAATTCTGCAGTACATTGCAAATAAGTCAGACCTTGGTGGTTTTTTTGGGAAGGCCTTGAATGCGCATGAATTTCAGTATTAAAGTCATAAAACATTAGCTTTATGAGGCAGGTGTTTGTAAGGCACTGTTAAAAGAAAATAACTTATGGTCAGGCCTTCTCCTCAGGACAAAGTCTTCCTGTTTACTTTAATGTCTCTGTAATGTCTTTCAACAGAGCACCAGATCCGGCATGAAACACGAATTGACGTACTGAAACAATATTCGAAAAAGGCCTTGAGCAAAACATGTGCATGCAGAGGAAATATGACTCGACTGAGTTTAGCCTTTCAATAAACCTTGTCAGTTTCCTACACAGAGCTGAGCTTGATGGCAGCTCAGTTGTTATACAAGTCTAATCAAAGCAAATGACACAGAGACGAGTAGTTTACATGTAGGGGATCATAAAGGTTGGGTTTGTGTGTGTCTGTCCCTGTATGTCTGTTTGAACATATGTATGCAGTATACAAACATCTACATGGCATGCATTTCCTTTGAGGGATCAGAAAGAGCTTGTCCAGAGAAAAAGGGCAGATTTGTTGTGGTAATTGCTACCATTCTGTAGCAGCTTCCTGTGTCTGGCCAAATACTGAGCTGAAGGCCTGTTTCTGGGCTTACCCAGTGACTTGTGCTCTGTCCAGTAATCATAATGAAGGGGAAACTGGTCAGCATGAATATTTACCAGAAAAGTCAGATTCACTGAAAAAGGGAGACTGTCTCTTAAAAAAAATGTAATAAATATAAGCAGAGATGATTAAAATTCCCACTTGAGGTAGTATATTTAGGGAGTGTAGTCTGCTGTTAAAAGAGAGACATTGTCGTATATTAGGTGGAGGCATTCTGTGTTGCACCAAAGTTGGTAATGACTCTTTGTTGCTCAGAGATGTGTGTTTTGGTGTTTGCTCCACATTAGAATTATGTCCAGCATTCATACAAGTTATATGAACTTTTCACATTCAGTTGTGATCACTTAAATAGTCAGGAGGGAACAAAGACAATCATACGGGATTTATTTTGCTCACGTGCCATTATGCATATGCATGTGTGCGTGGCAGCAATTTAGATAAGGTTTCAGGATCTTTTTGGAAACGAGGGTACTCTGTTAAAAGCACAAACAAAATGTTAAACTGGTGCTGTCATAGCCCAAGATAGAATTAGTCTGTAAAGAGCACCAGATGCCCAATTTAACAGAGCATGTGCATCCCAGGAAGCAATTATTCTGTTTGGTGATGAGGTAATATGAAGAGTGTGCAGCATTTAGAATGACTTAACAGGCAAACTTTCAAGGTCTAGTACCTCATTTAGTGTCTTATTTGTATAGATGATTCACTTTTCAGAGCAGATATATAATCTGTAGGACTATTATCATTGTCAGTTAACCTGCTTTTTATTTTTATAAAAATTTGCCAATCAACATTTTGAAAAATGCCCAAAAATTCAGATTTCTTCTTTTGTCTAACCAGTAGTCCAAAACCCCAAAACTCTTTTTATCATAAATGACAAAGAAACACAGCACATCCTCACATTCAAGAAGCTGAAACCAGGAGATGTTTAACATTTTGTGCTTTAAGAATTAATGAATAGTTGCCATTTTCTTTTTATACTCCGATAGATTAATTGGCTAAATGTTGCAACTATAATAATCTGTAGCTTGCCTTCATACCTTCTACAGTGCCACCTAACATCAAAGGTGAGGAGGTGAATGCCACAGTGATGCTCAGCCGTCCAGTGGAGCTGCACTGCCAGAGCGATGCCATCCCTCCACCAACCCTCTCCTGGCGCAAAGATGGCCGCCCACTCTTCAGGAAGCCTGGTTTGACAGTCTCAGTTGATGGGAGTGTGCTCAAGGTACTGCCAGAGCTAGAAATCGTAAAACTGACAGAGTTTAAAGTAACAGTGTGTTGTTAACGTTTTCTCATGATTTGTCTATGAATCTGAATGTTAGATCGATAGTGCCCAGGTGCAGGACTCAGGCAGGTATTCTTGTGAAGCCACCAATGTTGCCGGCAAAACAGAGAAGAACTATAACCTCAATGTCTGGGGTGAGTTTATTTTTAATTTTTTGGCTCTATTTGTCTGTTATTCTGTTCATAGAGTGAGTTTGTGTTTTTTAAACAGATTTGATTTTGTGAAGTAAAACATTAAAACAACTTGTTTATGCAAGTCTGTGGAAGATTGACTGGGCTCACTATCTTAATTACCTGTGTATAAACAGAGCCAGTGTTTTATGACAGCAGCAATGGCTGAGCATTGTGGTTAAATGTATGTCAAAGAGTGATGTACATTTTGTTATAAACATTTTCTGGGAACTTATTTACATTTTTATTCTCCTCTCACATGTTAAGTTTTGATTTAACTTCTGTGAAATGAAGCAGCATGTATCTTGAATGAGATGTGTGCGCCTCCTCTTGGTGTTCTGTCATTATTACAGTTTCTCCGAGTATCCGTGGGTCGGAGGAGGTGTCTCCCCTGACTGTGATTGAAGGAAGTCTCATCACTCTAGTGTGTGAGTCTAGTGGCATACCGCCCCCCAGTCTCACGTGGAGGAAGGATGGTAAGTGGATTTTAGTTTGTAACAGACAGAGACAAACAAAACTACAAAAGTAGCAAAATATTTATGCTATATTGATTGAAATGATGCACTGAATAAAATGTGGGTGACAAGTTGAAACACCACAACTAACCTGTGGTTTGTTTGTCCCAGGTTCTCAGCTCAAATCAGACCAGCGACTCAGGGTTCTCTCAGGCGGTCGCCAGCTGCAGATCTCCAGTGCTGAGAGGACAGATACAGCCTCGTACACCTGCACAGCCTCCAGCGCTGCGGGCATCACCTCCAAAGAGTACAGCCTGCAGGTTTATGGTATGTATCTAGTGACCAAAGTCTTTCCTGTTATCAATTTTCCTTTAGTTCAGAAGGGAACAGTGCATGATCTGACATCACTGTGCTGCTGTTGTTCCCACATCAACATCATAGTTACTGTTACTATCTGCCATTTACAATTAGACAGTTATTGGACAGTTACCTGACCAATCATGTTAATGTGATGTCATGCCTTTGCGACTCTGGAAAAAGACAAGAAAAAATATGCACATGGAAGGAATTAGCTTTTCTAACACGTGGTTGACATTGTGATACTAAATAAATTGGTTGCCTTAACCTGAAAACTGTGACAAAAAAAAACAGAAAACAGAAAAAAAACAAAATGATAAGTTAATTAAGTGTAAAAATAATACTGTCAGTTGACATCATGGTCCTGGAGCAACATTATCTATGATTTTGTAGGAATGACACCATCAAGGCGATATCAGATAAATCCAGTGTTAACTGTGTGTCGAAAATCATAAAAGAGGAAGAAACAGTCAAAAGAAAGTGTTGATTATTTATTGTTTTTCAACACCAAAGCTTTATCAAATTTAAATGAAATGCAACATAATGTAAATCCTTGATCCACTCAAATTTACACTGACAGTTTGAAAAATGTATGCTTATACTTTTGGCGAGCATGTGCACCTTCTCACTTGATTTTCTTCAGTTCGCCCTTCCATTAGAATCAGCGAGGGTGACAGCGATGACATTACTGTGACAAAAGGAGGTGATGTGACTCTGCAGTGTGCAGCAGAGGGCGTGCCAAGACCAGCAGTCACATGGCTGAAAGATGGGCGGCCCATCACAGGCCTGCATAGTGCCAAGGTTCTGAACGAGGGAAGGCTGTTGCAGATTAAAGATGCTAAGGTGTCAGACACAGGACGCTACACCTGCATCGCTGTTAATGTGGCAGGACAGACCGACAGCAAGCATGACATCAGTGTACATGGTATGCAGTCTCAAATGTTTCATAACCCTTTTTTTTGCCTTAATCTTTTTTGTTGTTATCTTCTGGTCAGAGAGTCTCAACGTCTAAAGTTTTGTTTCTGTTCCATTCACTCTCTTTCCAGTCCCACCTAGTATAATTGGTCAAGTGGAGGTGCCAGAAAATGTGAGTGTTGTGGTGAAGAACCCAGTTGCTCTGAGCTGCGAGGCTTCAGGCATCCCTCTTCCTGCCATCACCTGGCTGAAGGACGGTCGTCCAATCAAAGCTTCCAGCTCAGTACGCGTCCTCTCGGGTGAGTTCCTGTTTGACCTTTGATGAATCCATGTTACAAAACTTACAAAATATGCGATATTTCAACTTTTTTAAGCTTCCTCAAAAGATCTTTATAGGTCATTTAGATTTGTACTTAGTTTAGTGTCCAGTTCATGAAGAAACAGACTAAAGGAAAGCGAGCCTCCAAGAATATAACTGATAGTCAAAATTTTCGAAGGAGGAACTGGAACTGTTTTGTTTCCAGCTGGGTTTTAAAAGCCAAGCAGTTGCAATACATCACCAGTAATTCAGTGTAATAGGATCATTGCAACTGGGGCCAAACTCAACAGGCAGAGGTTTGTGGAAGAAGACAAACGGGAGCAATTGCTTTGAATTGTGTTTTTAAACATTTAACAAGATATATTGGGTGCTTTCAAATTAAACTGTGGCCCCTGAAGTCAAGCATACTACATAGAGTGTTTATGCAGAAACTAAAAGTACCACACTCCGCCAAGTTGGCTCATTTGGTTTTTAACTTCTCTACATTTTGAGTAGAGAAGCTCGGCATAATGGGGGATTATTTGGCCACCAATTAAATGTAATTGTTTAAAAAACTGACCAACTGACAAAACGAAGAGCTTGTGTTGGTGGTCAGAGGAAGAGGCTCTTATTAAGGTGTGTCAGGTTATTTGAGTTCACTGCAGAGTACATCGTTTTCTCAGGAGATTATTATGAACCCTGTTCAGACAAAGTTGTTTTCAAAGACAGATTCCATCAATCTTGTATCAGGTTGAAGTGGTTCGTAAATGTTTTAACAGCTGTGAGCCTCAAGAGTCTACATTTTTTATGTTAATTGATCCCAGTTTTCAGAGAGGGGTGATTTACCTTCAATAGGCTTGAAATGTTGTTAACACGTCCGTGTTTCCCTTTTGTAAAAAAAAAAAAAAAAACAGCAGGTTTATGCTGACATAGCTTTTGGAAACATTCCATGATGACAACAGATAAATGATGATAATTGGCAAATTTAATCTCCAGGTGGCCGGAGCCTGCGTCTGATGCCTGCTGCAATAGACGATGCAGGGAGGTACACCTGCATTGTTTCTAACAGCGCCGGAGAGGAAAGAAAAAACTTTAACCTTGACATCCTCGGTAAAGAGATAACAAACATCTTGTATTTTCATTTACTTTTTGTTAAATGTCAGGACTGACTTCTCTATAATCATTAAAATACTCTTTAAAAGCCATTTTGCATTTATACTTAGGTCCATTGATTTAACATCATTCTGAATAGATGTGATAAACATATGATTTACTGTGAGAACAGTGAGAACCCTGTAATTGATTTTCAGTCTAATTCAACAGTTCCACCAAGCATTGTGGATGAGGGAACTGTTATGGAAACTAAAGTCAAGGAGAAACACAACATAACTCTCACCTGTGAGGCATCAGGTAACAACATCATGTATTACATCTCTGCATTGATATCAAAATGATATCAGGGTGTCTGCTGGGCTTTAAAAAGTCTTTAAATGTCTTTAAATTGTATAAATATTTGGCCTTAGAGGTCTCAAATTCAAGTTTGTGAAATATAAATTGCCACAAGTATTTGATCTAATATAAAAGATTCATCTTTTTATTTGTTTTCATCAAAGTAAAAGTATACTGCATGCCTTTATACTTTATCTGATACCTGTAGGTACCCTGCACCTGCTCTCAAATAAAAGCTGTCTTCATCAAAATTAAATTAAAGGCATAGTAATCACTGTTTGTTGCCATAAATCTCATCTCATAATTTCCCAGGTAACCCTGTACCAGAAATTAAATGGCTGAAGGATGGACAGCTGTTGGTGCCAGACAGACGCCACCAAGTTCTGTCTCATGGCCGTTTCCTCCAGATCTCTTTGGCTCAGGTTGCAGACACTGGCCGATACAGCTGCCTGGCATCTAACAGTGCAGGGGATCGCAGCCGACACTTCAATCTCAATGTCCTAGGTATTAACGTGACCTTTCACAATTCACTGAATCCACTAATTTCTGGAAGTAATCAAACTATTTGAGAAGAATTTACTCTCTGCTTCCTTCCTATTTTGGGCAGTTTCTCCCACTATTGCTGGTTCAGGTCCTGATGGTTCTGCAGAGGAGGTGACAGTAACTCTGAGCAGCCCCACCTCTCTGGTATGTGAGGTCCAATCCTACCCTCCTGCCCTCATCACCTGGCTCAAGGATGGCACTCCATTTGAGTCCAGTCGCAATGTTCGAGTCCTTCCAGGTTTGAGATGCACATAACCAGAGTCAAGCTGAATAGAATACGGTATGCACATCCGTAGCCATTCAACACTCATGCTTTCACAGGTGGGCGGACACTTCAGATTCTCAATGCCAAAGAGGAGGATGCAGGGAGATATACCTGTGTGGCCACTAATGAGGCTGGAGAGACACTGAAGCACTATGAAGTCAAGGTTTACGGTGAGATGCCTGCATCTTTGTAAACATTCTGTATTTTTCCTCGCCAGAAAAGAAAATGAATCATAATATGGTATAGAGCATTTTATTTGGCAAATCTCTGTGTAAACTCCTGTGAAACTATCATGTAAACCTAACTATATATAGCTTTGTCAGCGCTCGAAACTAATGGTGTCCCCTTGTCCTGGGGATGACAGAAAATGTGTTTGGGATGAACAAAGATCTTCCATCGGACGTAAGCAGGAGAAGAATGTAATAGGAGACATAGTTAACTGTTAACTAGCAGCAGGTGGTCAGCAGAGTGCTGCGGTCTGTTTGGATAATGGAGTTAACAACTAAGAAAGCTTACAGCTGCGATAAACACACAGAAGGCCTGAACCATATTCAGGTCATCTAATAGTGGCTGAGATGGTGAGAAATCAAGACACCCCACATCTAAAACATGTGTCCTGACTCCAGTTCCCCCTCAGATCAATAAGAACGATATCCCAGGGGAAGGACTGGCCCCCAAAGAGGTCAAGATAAAGGTCAACAGCACACTGACCCTGGAGTGTGCAGCTCAGGCTTTTCCTACCCCAGCACTGGAGTGGTACAAGGATGGACAGGTAGAAATCTGATTGGATGGCATGGGAGATTATGGCAGAATCTGTAAAAGCTGCTCCGATTCTCCTCTCTCATGTATTCTTTCTCCACAGATCTTGCGGGCAGATGACCATGTGTCCATAACAGCCAACGGTCGTATTGTTCAGATCAAGCATGCTCAGGTGTCAGACACGGGCCGCTATACCTGTGTAGCCACTAATATAGCTGGAGAGGATGAGAAGGACTTTGATGTAAATATACAAGGTGAACTGGGTTGACTGATGTTAATGTGTTAACTGAGAGTATTTGTGCATTTCCTGGGCTCAAAGAGAATTCTCTTTCTGTTGTTTCTGCATTTTTATTGAAATATTAAGATGGTTGTGCATTTATAATAATACCATTCACATTTAAAGTCAACATCCTTTGAATTAGGAGATCAATCATCTTGACACTTAAGAGTTTCTGGAAATGCTCGCTCAGAGAGGCACATAAATATTTTTCTTCTTTTTTCTTTTCCCCTATTCAGTTCCACCTAATTTCAACAGGCCTGGTGGATTTGGAGATACTACATCTTCCCCAGGCTTTGGAGGGGATGTTCGAGACGTCATACTCAACAATCCCATCTCTCTCTATTGTGAGACGAATGCAGTCCCCCCTCCAACACTCACCTGGTACAAAGATGGACAGCTGATGACTTCCACTGACAAAGTTCTGATCTTGCCAGGTGAGATCGAAAAAGAAAACTGAAAGAAAGAGAGGGAACAAGCCAGAGAATGAATTCCTTCTAATGAGTTTTGTTCTCAGGTGGGCGAGTGTTACAGATTCCCAGAGCACAGGCTGATGACTCAGGCAGGTACACATGTGTGGCTGTCAACGAAGCTGGAGAAGACTCCATTCAGTATGATGTCAGAGTATTATGTGAGTAAAAACACTTTTCTTTGTGGTACAAGTATCAGTCACTTTGACAAAGAGAAAAGGTTTCTCATGTCAAATTTCTGCCCTACAACAGTGCCACCTATCATAAGGGGAGCAGACAGCGATTTGCCTGATGAGGTCACAGTGTTTGTAAACAAAACTACGCAACTGGAGTGTCACGCAGATGGAAACCCCGCCCCCAAGATCACTTGGTTTAAGGACAGTCAGCCAGTCAGCTCTGATGGGCCACATAGAATTCTGTCTAATGGACGAACACTTCAGGTAAGAACAAGGAAGCACAGACAGTTGCTCTCAACCATGGATATACTATAAGATCTACGTACACAACCCAATGTCAACAGTTTTACAGATATTTAATTTATAGTTGTGGTCTAAGCAAAAATTCCTTTTGTCCTCAAGGGATTTATTGAAATAACACGAAAGGCCGCTTGGCAAATTGGACACAAGCTTAGTGCTTTATGTGGATCTCATATTTAAACCAAGTCCATTTTAAAGTTACTCATCTCTGTGTAAGATTCTAGAAATATGTGAAGCTACAAATGTAGAAAGTGATTTACTCACATACTCATTCATGTCTTAATTAAGACACTCGTCCCTACTCTAGTGACCAGAAACATAAAATCCTTTGTTGTATGATCTGTGTTCTTACCTGATTCTCTATTTCTCCATCTCTCCCAATCATCAGGTGTTGACTGCTCAAGTATCGGACACAGGGCGCTATGTGTGTGTGGCTGACAATGTGGCTGGAAGTGCAGAAAAATCCTTTAACCTTAATGTGCATGGTAAGTCACATGTAAATCAGTAAATTGCATTTACAGTACATTGTTTATTGCCTTATTTTAGTAATTTGTGAAACGATGAACTAGATGAAGAATTAAGCACTGCTTTCTTCACTTCTCTTGATTTTCTTCACTTTAAAATAGCAAAAAATATTGTTTTCTCTCCTGAATGTGTGTTATGATTTTCCTTTCAGTGCCTCCCACCATTATTGGCCTGAGTCCTGAGACTGTGACTGTGGTGGTGAACAACTTTGTGTCTCTTTCTTGTGAAGCTGTTGGTTTCCCTCCTCCCACCTTGAGCTGGCTAAACGACAGAGGCCCCATTCAGGCCAACACCAATGCCCTCATCATGCCAGGTACTGCAACCTCTGGTCACCATGAGCAGGACAAGTACTGAGCAGTCTTTGACAACTGAAGCCATTTTGCTTTGAAATTATATCTAGTTATAAGCATGCCATTATCAACTGATAACAAACTGCATAATTACAGTAGATCCTGAATGTGTGTGTGTCCTTTTGTGCCTGCAGGTGGTCGCACACTACAGATTATGAAAGCAAAAGTGTCTGACGGAGGAAAGTACATCTGTGTGGCAATGAACGCAGCAGGAGAGGCCTACAAACACATCTACCTCACAGTCTTTGGTGAGTCTACTTCCCCTCTGTGTGCACTGTACAATGAGCACCTGAGTTTGGCCTGACATTAAACGTTTGCCTTCCAGTTCCTCCAAGTATCCGGGACAGCAGCGGGGACTCCCCTGTGGTGGTGAACGTGCTTGTTGGTAAATCAGTAACTCTTGAGTGTGAGTCGAATGCTGTACCTCCACCTACCATCACCTGGTACAAGAACGGCAGGGTGGTGACAGAATCAGCCAACCTGCGCATTCTGGCAGAAGGACAGATGCTGGAGATCAAAGGCTCAGAGGTCAGAGATGAACGTGTGCTGTGTTGTCTTTTCTTTTCTCTGTAATTTCTATCTTTTCAGCAACATCTTTCAGTGATCGTACATCAAGTCAGACAGTACGGCCATTGTCGGGATGTCTTTTTTCTTCGTTTTTGTAAGAGACAGTCTTGTATTTCTCTCAGCCAAAGTAGCTACCACTTCACAAGCAACATGAGTAAATGTATTAACCCTGTAAGGATTTTCCAAAAATATAACTGCAGGGAAAAGCTGCCACACATTTATGACAGCATAGTGTGTGTACATACCAACTACATGGCTGAATGATGAGTCACAATATCATATAGTATGATGAGCTACCATATAGATCACACAGGTTCGTCTTGCTTTGGGTTGATAACCAGGGTTTGTACGACAAAGTACTTGAAACTTCTTGAAATTGTAACTTCGCTACTTTCATGAAATATCTCTACCAGACTGACATTAGCAGTTACATTTTTCGATAAAGAAATAAAGCTCAAATAAAAGCAACCGACAGACCAGCCTCACACAGCCCTTTGTTCCAATAATAGGAAGCGTCATGTCATGTCATGTCATTGTCCGAACCGCTTATCCCTTTCCATGGGGTTGCGGGGTGTTGCAGGCTGGGATTGGCACTCCCTGAGACAAGGCTACTCCAGGGTACTCCCTGGATAAGTCGCCAGTTCATCGCAGGGCCCTCACTAGTGAGCAATGTGGGGTTTAGTATCTCGCTCAAGGACACTTCAACATGCAGCTCAGCCCTGACCGGAGCTGGGATTTGAACCAGTGACCTTCCGATCACTAGTCGACCTGCTCTACCCGCTGAGCTACAGCCACCCCTTATAATAGGAAGTGAAAAAAAAAAAATGATCAAGACTGAATTTAACGGGGGCCGGCCAGCAAATGCCGGACATGAATTCATGATATTCAGAATACTTTATTTTAAAATTAAAAAAACAGATTGGCATTGCAAAATGCATTGCATTTGCTCCTAAGGTCCTGGAGAAGTTTGAAAACTATTAAAAGTGCTTAAGTATGGAAAGAACGTAGGAACACTGGATCACTGGCTATTGTTTTTAATGTTTGTTTTACATTTTCCTTATATGTCTATTCTGTTCCTCAGGTGTCTGATACTGGACAGTATGTTTGCATGGCCACCAACGTTGCTGGACAAGTTGACAAGAACTTCCACTTGAATATCTATGGTATTACATCAAAAATCTGAAAACTCATAAAACTAACACTCATGCTTTCACATAATATTTCAAACAATGCTAGACACTTAAAATATAATATTAAAGGAAACGTGTTGTTTCTCTCTTTATCTCGCTTTAGTACCTCCAAGTATTGATGGTCCAGCAGAAGAGAGTGTTGTGGAAACCATCAGTAACCCAGTCACCCTGGCCTGTGATGCTACTGGGATCCCTCCTCCCAGCCTCCTTTGGTTGAAGAATGGACGATCCATAGGTATTCATGAGTATAGGTTTAAACAAAATGTACTTCAAGTCCTTTTAATATTAAAAGTTCTGCAAAAGGATATTCATTATGCAACTCTATCTTGTTTCTCTATGTTGTTTCTTTTCAAGTTTACACAGGACAAAAACATGAATAAGTATGGATCAGGCAAAGGGAACAGATCATAATCACTTATAACTAAGTACACAAGCTTTGTTGTTCTCACTTCATTTATACTAAATCTATAAACGTAATGTTTCTATAGAGAACTCAGAGTCTCTGGAGATGCACATCTTCTCCGGAGGAAGCAAGCTGCAGATCGCACGGTCACAGCTTTCTGACAGTGGCACTTACACGTGTGTGGCCTCCAATGTAGAGGGCAAGGCACGCAAGAGCTACCACCTCACCATTCAAGGTACATGCACATGCAGAGCCTGTTCCCAGAAAGGACCTATAGAATATTATGGCAGATTTTTGTTGTAATGTTGTAATCTTGTCAGTCTTTTCTGTTATCATACAAATACATATATTTACCAATTCACAGTTTCTCATGATATTCAGAGGATTGTGCTGAAACCCCTAATTGTCTCTTAGTCCCTCCCAGTATCTCTGGAGCAGAGCTACCCAGTGAAATGGGGGTCCTGCTGAATGAAAGCATCCAGCTGGTCTGTCGAGCCAGAGGAACCCCGACTCCGACCATCCAGTGGTTGAAGGATGGAGAAGTCATCACCAACATGACAAACACAGGGCTCAGGTAATGCTTGCCACAGAAAAAGAACAAAACATACTGGAAATTTTAGTGCAATGATTATGATGATGATGCAATGCTGCCTTTGTGTTCAGGATCAGTCCGGATGGCAGCACACTCACTGTGACTGGAGCACACACCACTGATAGTGGCAAGTATACCTGTGTGGCCACCAACACTGCAGGAGAAGAGGACAGAATATTCAATCTGAATGTTTATGGTGGGTTTAAATTGTGTACACATTTTTTTTTCATGTGTCATCCAGTGCAAACAGTCTGAAGATTTTTCTTGATTGCATGAGGAGTTTGTTTTTTTGTCACTGATTTTCTTGTTCATTGACTTTTTCAGTGCCTCCTGTAATAGACGGCAATAATGACACAGTTGACCAGTTGACCACAGTTCTGGACAGTTCTGTCAACATTGAGTGTGTCGCTACAGGCTCACCTCCTCCGCAGCTCAACTGGCTCAGAAATGGCCTCCCTCTGCCTGTTTCTTCCCACATTCGGCTTCTTTCTGCTGGACAGGTGCTCCGGTAGGTCAGTGGACAGGGCTCAAGAAGAGTTTGTAACACATGGTGCTGCTTTAAGAACGACTTCCTGTGAATCTTATGTGAGGGTGATGCTGGTTAGCATTTTTCACACACACAAGATTAAATTATCGCAAAATTGTGTGTTAAATTAGGGTAAAATTTCTGTTTTATACTTTATCTGGAAAATTTGCAAAGACATCTTAGTGTTTTAACATTTTTAGCACTTAATTTACTTATGCAAGTATGTTTTAATTAATTCTCTTTTTAAAACCCTATGAAATCAGTATTGAAATTCACCCTGCCTAAATCTATTTTATTGTAATTAGTTGCATTAGAAAGTTTCGTGTGTGTACGCCATGCTGTTTAAAAGATCTTGATAGTCGAGAACGCACAAACACACAAACAAATCATTTTAAAAGGATTTTCCACTATTCTAAGCAGGCTTTCTCCCTTTATGTTTGGCTGAAATGACTTATTATGTGAATAATAACAGAGAGAGAAAGAAAAAAAAACAATGAATGCACAATTAGGCAGCATTCTTTTGTCTATTGTTAGTTATTTTAGAGTTAAAACGGGCTACTTATTTGTTGTGTTTTTTGCATCCTTCAGAATTACACGAACCCAGGTGTCTGACAGTGGCACTTATACCTGCATCGCATCAAACAGAGCAGGTGTAGACAACAGACATTACAACCTGCAGGTGCACGGTGAGTCTGAAAACATTACTCGCTTGTAAAATCTGAAGAATATATCAACAACATTCTCAGGGCAATGAATAATAATCGACTACATCTTTTGTTTCGCTCTTCAGTCCCTCCTGGTCTGGATGGAGCAGGGAGTACAGAAGATGTGACTGTAGTCAGAGGAAACTTGGCTTCTCTGCTGTGTATCGCTGATGGGACACCAACCCCCACTGTGTCCTGGCTCAAAGAAGGCGTGACTCTAACTCCTGACCCCCACCTCAAACTGCTCAACCTGAATACAACTGTGCAAATCATCCAGGCTCAGGTCAATGATACAGGACGCTACACCTGCGTGGCTAACAATACTGCTGGTCAAGCTAGCCGTCATTTTAACCTGAAAGTCCTGGGTGAGTCAAAGCAGATTATAACTTTTTTTTATCCAGCTTCAGCTTTTGATTCATGGTTGAGAAAATACATTTTGTTTGTTTTGTTTGTCAGACCCTCCAAGCATCAATGGCTCTGGTGTACCAGCAGAAGTATCTGTTGTGGTGAATAATGTCCTGGAGCTTCATTGTGAGGCCTCAGGTATCCCTGCCCCCTCTCTGACCTGGCTAAAGGACGGACGCCCACTCCCGCAGACCAACAGCCTGCGCCTCCTGCGGGGAGGAGAGGTGCTACGTGTAGCATCAGCACAGGTAGGTCACCAGGGTTTGGTGTATTGAAATCCCATTTCTCAAATATTAGATTTAAATTCAATTTAGAATTATTTTCTATGAAAACATTAAAATGACCCTTTCATTACATACTGTGTATTCTATGTCTTTTTCCATTGTTTTCATACTGAGACACAGAGTTTTTTTTTCCTCAGCTGGAGGACACAGGCAGATACAGCTGCTTAGCCAACAGCCCAGCAGGGGATGATGACAAGGAGTTCCTGGTTCGAGTGCATGGTGGGTAACAGATATGCAGTGTGCACTGAATGTACATAACAGAAAGGAAACAATCTATGGCTGAAAGGAAAATAGCTTAAATCTGCACTTAATGATCAAATAAAATGTTTTATATTTCTCCTACCATGCATATCTGGACAATTAAAAACCAATAAAGTGAGATGATCTTGAGCTATAAAATCTACTGTATGTCAGTGCCTGTCTCTTTCTGGTTTTCCTCTAACAGTCCCCCCTAACATTGCGGGTGAGAGCACACCTCAGGATGTGTCCGTGCTGCAGAACAGACAGGTGACTCTGGAGTGCAAATCTGACGCTGTTCCACCTCCAACTCTGGCCTGGCTCAAAGATGGCCAACCATTACAGGTCAGGAATCAAACAAACAAACTTTTATTGACACTATTCTATAAATTTTGCTCAAAACTAATCACAAATTCCTTTTTCCTTTTTGTGTAGGCCTCTGCCCGTGTGCGTGTTCTGTCTGGTGGACGCTACTTACAGATCAACATGGCTGAGCTCGGCGACAGAGCTCAGTATACATGTGTGGCCAGCAACATTGCTGGAAAGACCACACGACAGTTTAACCTGTCTGTCAACGGTACAGTTACATCCTTTATACACAACACTTTATTATTATTATTATTATTATTATTATTATGATTATTATACTTTTTTGTTTTAGTAAAGAGATGAATTCATTGCCTGGCAACAAACTAGTAAAAACCTATATATCTGTCATATATCTATTCCCTCAGTGGCACCAACCATCATGGAAGGCCCCCAGACAGTGTCAGTGCACAACAACAAGCCAGCAGTACTTGAGTGTATTGTAAGTGGAGTTCCACCACCTCGTGTAACATGGAGGAAACATGGTGCTATATTGGCTGGAAACAGCCCCAGGTAAGTTCACATGTCACATCACAATGATGTGTCTCAAATTGATATTAATTTTATTACGATACAACAATTGTATGTGCAGTTTAATATGATAGATATCTATGGTTTTCAGGGTAGTAAATCTGCATACCGGTACTTTAAATGATATAAGAAGATCTGATATTTAATTATTGCTATTTGCTTAATGCTGTGTCTTACCCAGTTTGTACAAACATGTGCAGGTACACATTTGCAGAGGATGGGTCTTTACACATCCACTCTGCTCAGGTGACCGACACTGGTCGCTACCTGTGCATGGCAACCAATGAGGCCGGGACACAACGCAAGAGAGTGGATCTGCAAGTATATGGTGGGTCGTGGGTGGCACTCTAGATAAACAAAACTCACGAATATCTTAATATTGACTCAGTCACCCACAATCAGAGTCAAACGGTAAATTTACATTCCACTGTTCTTATTTTTTAGTCCCTCCTTCCATCGCTGACAGCCGCACCAGTGTAACAGTTACAGTCAACGTACAGACCACTTTGTCCTGCGAGGCCACCGGCATCCCCAAACCCACCGTCAACTGGATGAAAAATGGTCGAGCCATCAATACTGACCAGAACCAGAATATGTACAGGTTGATCCAGGTTTTCTCCCTCTCTGTTTCCTTATTCAAGATTTAAAACAAAAAGACAAAACCAAAACTACTGAACTAGTGAAGTCATTCATTGTAAGATTAACCTTTTTTTAAAAAGCAGTCCTCTAAGAGGGTGGACAGAGTGACACCGCTTTCAAGTGCTAATTTTATTATTATTTACAGATTACTGTCATCAGGCTCCCTGGTAGTCATAGCACCCACAGTGGAGGACACAGCAGTGTATGAATGTGTCGTCTCTAATGAGGCAGGAAAAGACTCTAGATCCATCAACCTCACTGTCCACGGTGAGAAACGTTTTTCATTCTTTCTAAACAATCAACCATCACCAGCAAACCAGAAATTCTCATGACATGTTGTAATTTGTGTCACTCTAGTCCCCCCATCTATAGCTGATGAACCCACAGAGCTTGTTGTAACCAGACTGTCCCCAGTGGTCATTGCCTGTACTGCATCTGGTGTCCCAGAACCCTCAATCCACTGGAGTAAAGATGGCATGAGGCTCCCCAAAGAGGGGCAGGGCTACAGCATCCTGTCCACAGGTCTGAATCATAGTGCATATCATCCAGAACACACCTTATATTTTGTACAACTGTCCAAACCTTCTCTAAAATTACTTAAATAACTAGCAAAATATCTAACCACAAAGTCACTGATGTGTGTCATCTAATACTGGATTTCAGATAATACTTAGTGTCAGATGTATCTGGTTACTTTGCACGTATTTATAGAGGACCTGTTTTAATTCATAATTGGCATCGTTGGTGAACTTTATTAATTATGTTGATGGTGTTTGTTTATCTGTCGCAGGCCCGATAGAAATCACCTCAGCTGAGCTCAGTCATGCAGGACGCTACTCGTGCACGGCCAAGAATGCTGCAGGCTCTACCAACCGCCACGTCCATCTCACAGTGCAGGGTGAGAGCATCTTGAGAAAAAAATCCTTTATGACTCTGACCTGCTTTTACTTTATCTTTTTAACTTTCTCGAGACCTTTCTGAGCGTCATACCTTTCCGATCCCTCTCCTCAGAGCTCCCAGTGATCCAGTCTCATCCGTCCACCCTGGATGTGATCCTGAATAACCCCATCACTCTACCCTGCAGGGCCACAGGCTCGCCCAGACCCACCATCACCTGGCAGAAGGAAGGCATCAATATACCCACCACAGGTAATTAAGCTTGTGTGCACGTGCGTGTGTGTGTATGTGTGTGTGTGTGTAATCATAAGTTATCAGTACTATATCATCATCACTCATCATCTCTTGTTTCATGTCAGGTGGAGGTTTCACTGTGCTGCCTAATGGAAGTCTGCAGATCTCTAAGGCCTCTGTGTCAGACTCTGGAACTTACATATGTGTGGCTCAAAACCCTGCAGGCACTGCACTGGGCAAGACTAAACTCAGAGTACAAGGTAGGGTTAACTTAAGTAACAGACTTAATATGTAATACTAAAGAACAGCATACTGTCTAGTGTATTATGTTACAATAACAATTCAGTGCTAAGTTATGCCTTCCAATTTCCAACCTTTCATATTTGTTTCAAAATTTGGTAATGATTTCAATATAGATTCTAAATGTTTCGACTGCATGTGATGTTTCTGTATCCTGTGTCCTGTAGTCCCTCCAGTGATCAACTCAGAGACTCAACAGTACTTGGCACCTCTGGACTCCTCTGTGACGTTACAATGCCAAGCTGACGGCTTCCCTCTCCCGTCTGTCACATGGCATAAAGATGGGCAGTCACTCATTGAGTCTGTACGCCAACGGGTGCTCAGCTCAGGATCCCTGCAGATCGCCTTCATCCAGCCAAGTGACACTGGACGATACACCTGCACTGCTGCCAATGCAGCGGGCACTGTCAACCTCGAGATGAGCCTCACTGTACAGAGTAGGTTTAAACATTGAACAACACTCAATATTTTATATGTCTTTTATGTATAGCTTAAAGGCTACCTTAAAATATGTGCTTTATGTTACACAAAACCATAACTAGACTAATGTTTTAAAATTAATAAAATCATGAAAAATTAAGTCTCCCTTCTTTGCAGTCCCACCATCCATACGTAGTGGAGAGCATGAGGTAGCAGTGGTGGAAAACAGCCAGGCTCAGCTGGTGTGTGTGGCGGAGGGTGTCCCTCAGCCCAGCCTGACCTGGGAGAGAGATGGTATTCCACTCACTGAAAGCACAGGGGAGTACACAATCCTCCCTTCTGGAGAGCTGGTTGTAGACATCGCTCAGGTAAGAGAATTAAAGACAAACAAGTCTTCCTTCTGTTTGTTTATGTCTGTACTCTGCCGGACAGTGAACTTTGCTTGGCTGCATGTAGTGTCAGAAAGATTTATTTAAAGATGTTTCTCTCTCCTCACCTTCCCTCACCCTGTATTAGCCTGACGATGCAGGCAGTTATACCTGCATAGCGACAAATGCAGTTGGACAGGACAGCTGGACGGTGACCCTGTCTGTTCACACTCACCCTGTCTTCACTGAGCTACTCGGAGATGTGGCCCTCAACAAGGGAGAGCGCCTCCTGCTGGCCTGTGGAGTCAGTGGCATCCCCCCACCTAAAATTACATGGGCCTTCAACAACAACGTCATGCCAGGTATACATCAAGCTCTACAATGATGAGGAACATTCATAGATTTGTGTCAAAAAGTAGTTACTGAAAAGTCAAAAATCAATGGGTTTTTATCTAGCAGTGAGTCATATACACTGTGTTTCTTTTCTTACTGTCTTTTATCAATGTTTAGTTCATTACGATCATGTGAATGGCCACAGTGAGCTGGTGATAGAGAGAGTGAGCAAAGACGACTCTGGCACCTACACCTGCATGGCAGAAAACAATGTAGGAACCATCAAGTCACTGGGATTTGTCTATGTCAAAGGTAAAAACACCCGCTATTTGATTCAAAGTTATTTTATTTATGTAACTTATAACACTTTAATTCCAGTGGTTGAGCAGTTCTAATCAGTATTTAAACATACGATAAATGATTTATAACACATTTTAATGTTGTTATAAGCAGATATAAATGTTAATATTAAAACACTGTTGTAAAAATATTAAATATTGCTGATAAATACTGTACAACATTTTATACACAACATCTTTACTCATGACTCCAACCAAACAATTTATGTATCCATAATGTCTCAAGAAATTCTTCTGTCTGTCTCCAGAGCCTCCTATCATTGACGGGGATCTTCACTCCAATCGTATTGAGCCTCTAGGTGGTAATGCCATCCTGAACTGTGAGGTTCGTGGAGACCCCTTGCCCACCATCCGGTGGAGCAAGAATGGAATCAACATCCAGATCAACAACCGCATCCGTCAGCTGGACAACGGTTCTCTGGCCATCTATGGCACAGTGGTAGGAAAAACATGAGAGTGAGACAATCTTATGTGTATGCTAATGAAAAGTTAAAGGTGGCCTAAGATTAATCTCTATGTTTTGATTGAGTCTTTGAAAGGTGCAGTACATTAAAGATTTTATTTAAATATTCCAAGATGAACAAATATTGTCAGCAGGATGTTAATAAACAGTTTTTATGTTATGTCAAGGACCTAAGTATGTAAAAACTTACTTGAATATAATACTGATATGTGTTTTTCAATGAATTTCACACAGAGTGAAGATGCAGGCAACTACATGTGTGTTGCAACTAATGACGCTGGAGTGGTAGAAAGGAGTGTCACGCTTACTTTGCAGAGTAAGTGTCTGTTTGAGTGTAAAGCCCTATTAAGCATACAATCTGGCAGTTGATGACATAAACTATTGCTTTTGATGTGTAAAATTTTATGGCTCTACCTTTCTTCCAGGTGCACCCACCATCATAGTGGAGCCAGTGGATACGGTGGTGGATGCTGGCACCACAGTTGTGCTCAACTGTCAGGCAGAGGGTGAGCCTACCCCCATGGTGGAGTGGTCGCGCCAGGGCCGCCCCCTCTTAGGCAATGACCGCTTCTCCACCCTGTCCAACGGTTCACTCAGGATCAGCAGTGCTCAGAAGGAGGACACGGCTGAATATGAATGTGTGGCCAGAAATCTGCTAGGATCGGTGCTGGTCAGGGTCACTCTTACTGTACAAGGTGAGCTGGACATACAGAACAGTATTAGAAACATATTTTAGGCAACTTCCATTTGAACCTGTAGTAAGTGTTGTTTAAATTAACAAGAAAGCATGGCAAAATGCATCTTTCTCAAAATCAAGTTTCACTAAGTGGAGAAAGAAGAAAACAAAAACAAACAATTATTCTGCTCAAATGTCTAAATACATGGTGTGTCAACATGCATTCATTTGTTTTCCAGTTCATGGAGGCTACTCAGAGTGGGCAGAGTGGGGTCCTTGCAGTGTGTCCTGTGGTGTCGGGTCCCAGAAGAGGCTGAGACAGTGTAACAATCCTCTACCTGCCAATGGAGGGCGTCATTGTGCGGGATCAAATGCAGAGACTCGTAGTTGTCAGGGAAAGCCCTGTCCAGGTGAGTGTGCTTTGAAGAATCAAATGCAGACAATTCACACTGTTCTTTCAGTACTTGTAAAGGTGATTATGTGCAAACATCCTTTTGTTCCCACAGTGGATGGTAACTGGTCAGAGTGGTCTCTCTGGGAGGAGTGCTCTCGTACCTGCGGTCAGGGCAACAGAACCAGGATCCGGACCTGCAGTAAGCCTCCAGCTCAGCATGGAGGGAGGCCATGTGAGGGGAAGGCAGTGGAGGTCATCATGTGCAGTGTCAGACCCTGTCCAGGTGAGTAAAGGATACATTTTCAAGTAACATCAGTGATGCCACAGTATGAAAATATTCTGTTACAAGTAAATGTCCAGTATTTATTATCTTATTCATTTACAAGTACATGAGTATAATCAGTAAAATATACTTAGGACAGAAAATTGTGTGTTATGTTGTATATTTTATATTAATGTGTATGACACCTTTAAAGGTTGTTTTAATGCAGATTCTAACTACTTTATGTATTCTAACCTTTAATGACAAATGATATTGATAAATGATAAGATCTTTACATATATTTTTGTGTATAAAATCATTATCAGTAAACTAACTTCAATGTATAGCTATCAAATAAATGTCAACTGGCAAAACTCAAGTCGCGTACCTTAAAATTGTTATTTTTGTTGACTTATCTGTTTATGGTCCTGCAGTGGCAGGTAACTGGGGGTCTTGGCTACCATGGAGCCCATGCAGTGAAACCTGTGGTAAGGGTACGCAGTCCAGAATCCGTCTGTGCAACAACCCTCCTCCAGCATTCGATGGACCGCAGTGTGAGGGCTCAGACACCCAAACACAAGTGTGCAAGGAGAGACCTTGTCCAGGTGAGGACGCCAGGATTTTACTCTCCATTCAAATTTGATTCCTACAGTTTCAAAGTCACTGATGCTCCTGCTTCTTCTTTTTTCGTTTCCTCCAGTGGATGGAAAGTGGTCATCCTGGGTGAGCTGGGGAGCCTGCAGTGTTTCATGTGGAGGCGGGACCAGACAGCGAAGGCGCCTCTGTGCCAACCCCGCCCCCCAAAATGGTGGCAGGCAGTGTGAAGGCAACGACGTGCACATTGACTTCTGTAACAGTGACCCCTGCCCCAGTGAGTCACATTCACTTTTATACTCACTAGATAAACTTTACAAATTCAGGATCTTAACTATTATATATCATTATATGTATATATCTGGTCATCTATGTCTTTAAAAAATATCTGTCTTGCATCTTGGTTTCTTCCCATGACTGTACCTGTTGACTTTCTCTCTTTCAGTCAGTGGTAACTGGGGTCCGTGGAGCAGCTGGGGCAGCTGCAGCAAAACATGCAATGGAGGTCAGATGAGGCGCTACAGGACATGTGACAACCCCAGACCTGCCAATGGTGGGAGAGCATGTGCAGGTTCAGATACACAGATACAGCGATGCAGCACAGCCAACTGTCCTGGTGAGTCAGCATGTCTGAGACTGTGTCAGGGTCTAACAAGTCTAGAAGTATAGAGGCTCCTTTTAGTGTAAAAGTAGATGCCCTGAATGAAAATAACTAACCTTTCAAGCACTTCACATTTAATTCACCACATGTATAGGGTGAGTAACATGGGCCAAGACAGAAAAAAATCACTTTGTAAAGTGAAAGATAGCAGCGTGTTTTCTTTCACCCCACAAACTGTGTATTTATTCTGCGTTTTTGGGCTAAATGTTTGCAGTTGATGGTAACTGGGGTTCATGGCAGCCGTGGGGAGAGTGCTCTGCATCCTGCGGGGGAGGAGAGAGGACCCGTGTCCGTCTCTGTAACAGTCCATCCCCTAGCAACAGTGGTCGGCCATGTCCAGGAGACTCCTCCCAGCTGTCTAGGTGTAACACCCAGGCCTGCCCAGGTAAGACATTTTGGTGTGTGTGTGTGTGTGTCTGTGTGTGTGTGTGTGTCTGTGTCTGTGTCTGTGTGTCTGTGTCTGTGTGTATGTATATATTTGTATATACATACATATATATACATTGTTTATTTGTGCAGTCGAGCGCAGCGCTGGAAGCAATCTCAAATACCTTCTCTTTTTGTCAGGTGGGCCTCAGAAGGCACGAGGGAGCATCATAGGGAACATCAATGATATCGAGTTTGGCATTGCTATCCTTAATGCCACCATCACAGACAGCAAGACCGGCGGCAGAATCACTAAGGCGACTATTACTAATGTACCACGGACATTAGGTCAGCTTTTCAGCCGTTTCATGTTTAAGTCTTCTACTTTTAGATTTTATTCTTCTGAACATTCTTAATAAATCTCATAATACCTGAAATCCGCTAATTTTCATCCTTTTATTTCAAGGTCCTGCAATGAGAAAACTCATCTCAATCCTGAACCCCATCTACTGGACCACTGCACAGGAAGTAGGAGAGGCTGTCAATGGCTACACACTAACAGGAGGCGTCTTCAGGCGAGAGACACAGGTGGAGTTTGCCACAGGTAAGAATGGACAGGCCTTTTTCATATATCAGAAAACATTGAGGATTACTAGAAAATCAGGCTCAACTTTATATTTTATGTATTACTTAAGTGGGAAGAGGAACTGAACATCATGATTTCAAGAGAAGAATGGCATCATATGTGTGTGCAACACTATGGACATTTACAGAGTTAAGATAAGATAAGCTGTGCATTGTAGATGAAATTCAGTTTAGTGCAGCAGCATAAGGGTGTGTTTCACCTTCAAGAAAATGACCAGGAAGAACGAAAATTTAACTGAAAAAAGGGAAAAATGGATTATGTTTAGAAATAAAGGCACTGGCAGTGTATATATTTAAACTTACCTTAGTGCATTTTTGTTATTATACAGCTATTTATATAAATACACTGTGTGGGTTTAATCTATTTGTAAAATAGCAAAAATGTTGATGTGATGATTTTAATGCGAACATCTGTGGCGTAATTGGAACATGATAGGTGAGATCCTGAGGATGACCCACATTGCCAGAGGTCTGGACTCAGATGGAGCACTGTTACTGGACATCGTGGTGAACGGACACATCCTGCAGCTGCCCTCACATTCTGACATCAGCATCAAGGTAAATAAATAAGATATGCAGATTATTAGTGTGTCCTTTTGGTAGTTATAGGTATTACTATTTTAGCCTTTTTACCCAAAATCACATATCAATTATAGTATCCATGATTTCTAGAAAATGAGCTGAAACGTGTCAGAATGCTGTGTCTCACATGTACACTTTGATGGACTCAGGACTACACAGAGGACTACATCCAGACGGGCCCTGGCCAGTTGTACGCACTGTCTACCCGCATGTTCAGCATCGACAGGGAGAGCGTGCCCTACTCCTGGAACCACACCATCTCCTACGATTTGTCCAAGGGCAAGATGCCCTACCTTGTAGAGATGCTGCACGCTACAGCCATCAGCGCTCTCTACCACCCCCTGGAGGAGATGTTGGAGTATAGCATCCAAGCTAGTATCTCTAAGGGTGAGAATACTGGTCTGTGAAAGATCTGAATGTGGGAATGATATTTTAACCATAGACACAAGATTAAATGAACAATGCAACTAACGTAATATCAAGTGTGTTTTCCTATGTTATTGCTTCATCATCAAGTCAGCCTTTTAAATCTAATCTCCTTTTCTGTGCATGTTTATGTTGTAAATGTAATCTAGATTTAATGATGAAATGTTCACTTGATTGCAGGAGATCGCAGTAACCAGTGTCCTCAGGGATTCACATTGGTGTCTGCTGGACCCTTTTGTGCAGGTACTGTTCATTGTACCATATGAGAGTCATATACCTCAGTGAGAGTCAGTTAAGTTGGTTTTAAAGACACTGTGAGTGGACTATAAATGATTTGAGAGTGTGTCCAACAGCAGAACTTTACCATTGAGGCATGTTTCTATTGGCAAATTGGGAAGCTCTGTGTGCTGTAGACTCTCCCCAGATATTTCTATAAAATTCTCATTTCCAGATTAATTCCCACCAAGGATTTGTTTTATTTTTGGTTTTGATTTTTGAGGTTTATTGGCTGTCTGTAAACAGCTGGTTTCGTTTACAGTTTGCGAATTCTACTTATGCTACTCTGTTTATCACAGCCATGCATTACGTAGCCTATACTGCCATCATCTCACCAATGTACACTTTGCATAGTCTGCTACTCTAGCCTACATATATGCTTCAATCATACCTAATTCGTATTTCCCTTTTTATTGCAAAAATGTCAAAAGTTAGCTTCAGATGTGTTTAGACTAAAAACACTGCTATTGTGTTGTTAAGTCTACTCTGGTTGTTAGAAATGTTGTTGTTGTTTATGCTTCTTTACGTGCTTCAGATGAGAACGAGTGTGAGGTGGGTAACCCCTGCTCTCATGCCTGCCACAACGCCATGGGCACCTACTACTGCTCGTGTCCCCGGGGCCTCACCATCTCAGCTGACGGCAGAACCTGTCAGGGTATACGACGCAGACTCATACACCAGTCAGACTCATTGCTGTCAGCATCACTATTACACAGACAGGCTTAAATAATTAAAGGCTCTTCGTTCTCATAGACATTGATGAGTGTTCACTGGGCGGGAACGTGTGCCACGATGGACAGGACTGTGAGAACACAATTGGCTCTTACCGATGTGTCATGCGCTGTGGGCGGGGCTTCAGGAGGACAATGGATGGTCTCAGCTGCACAGGTACATCAACAAGCTTTATTGAGCCTTTGTTATAACTGTTGCTTAAAACAAACTTTGACAGCTGTCTTCTTTATTGCTCAGACGTGAACGAGTGTCAGGAGTCCAATCCGTGCAATCAACACTGTCTGAACACGATTGGCAGCTACCGATGTGCTTGCGAGCCAGGCTTCCAAATCAGGAATCGACGCTGTATAGGTGATGCAGCCAAATAATTCATATAAAGCTTTATATGTGTTATATATGTTATTCAGAGTAAAAGGCTGCTAGTTTTGGCCACGCCTGAAATAATGTCCTCAAAGCTAGCTCTGGATTTAACCTCCTCTCTTCTCTCTGTCATCACCAGATATTAACGAGTGCAGACAGAGGGTTTGCCGATCAGATCAGCAGTGTAAAAACACACGCGGGGGGTACACCTGTATTGATCTGTGCCCCAATGGTATGACCAAAGGTGCTAATGGGACATGTGTAGGTGAGTACTCACAGTATTTCTGTGTATGTAGTATTTACTGAATTACTAATAAATGAATTTAAAAAAAAACTAACTGGGAGATATTTTCCACTGTGATTACATTTTTCATGTGTGGCCTTCTTGTAGACATCGATGAGTGCAGAGATGGAACTCATCTATGCCGATACAATCAGATCTGTGAGAATACCAGAGGTAGCTACCACTGCACCTGTCCACGTGGCTACAGATCTCAGGGGGTGGGACGTCCCTGTGTCGGTATGTTCACCCCTCTTATCCTGTCATCTCAACAGGCAAAACATTCTCAAAAATTAAACACAGTCCAGTATTTTATTAAATATAAAGGGCTTCATTTGCCATTATCAGACAGGTGATGGTGTGTAAAGCTGTTTAGTTGTGGATATTTGCTAAAGCATACAGCATGTTAAGCAATGAAAAAGTGAAACATTTTGCACCGCTCTTAACTCACGCTTCCCTTCAGCTTGCTTGCTTCTGCCAGCAAACTTCTCTCTTTGTGTCAGTGACTCACTCCTGTTTTAAGTCTAAAATAACTCTGCTGTCAGCTGCAATGTAGTACAGACATTCATGCCCCACCAGTGCTTGCTTACATCTCTAAAATGCTGCAAATAAAACTGCTGACTAACTCTTAACATGAAGCACAAAGGCCCTGCAAAGATTCAATGCATGGTATCAGGTCCTCCGAAGCTTGACGTCGACTTACGTACCGTACATAAAGATGTAAGATAAAGGGCAAGAAAGGATCACTGAGGAAGGGAAACGAAAGTGTGTCCCTCTTTGAAACATCAACCATAAAAAGACCAGCACCACAACCTCACAGCTCTGTCTGTCACTCTGTTTCCTTTCACTTTCTTCCAATTCTGACTTTTCAAACTGTTACCTCTATGTTTGGATCTGGCTATACCCTGGAGTTGCTTTGTAATGGCATTCACTCAATGTTCCCCTTGTGACATCATTAACATTGTACGTTGGTATTATATTTGATATCATTTCCTCTAGAAAATATTAACTAGAGTGAGAATTAAATTTGAAGCTCTTCTTTTATATGATATGAGAGGACAACATTCTCTCATTCAGACTAAATATTTTTATAGACCCAATACATTTTCATGGAAATGTATTGTTGTACAGTGGGGTAATTGACATTTACCCTTTGTTTCCTCTCATTCTCATCTCATTCCTCTATTTTCATGACCTGCACCATCTCATTTTTTTCATTTCTTCTTCATTACTTTTGCACCTTTTTCTCCCTCCTTCCTTCTTTCTATCTACCACTTTTTTGTCTTTTCTTGGTGCTGGTCTTTCTTTGTGCTGAGGGCAGACATAAATGAGTGTGAGCGGCTGCCACAGCCCTGTGCCCACCAGTGCATCAACACACCTGGCAGCTTCAAGTGCACCTGCCCACCGGGGCGCCACCTGCTGGGTGATGGCAAATCCTGTGCTGGTCTGGAGCGTCTGCCCAGCTATGAAAGTTACTCATACGGCTACCGAAGTTCACAGTCGTCTTCTGAGCGCTCCTACCAGCAGGTGTACCACAACTTGGCCTCTCAGAGCTTCAACTCCTACACAGCCAACGAAAGGGGGCGTTTGAGGAGCCGGAGTCGTAGAGACACCTCTATAAATTCCTCACAGCAGGGCTTCCTTGCTTGTCAGCAGGGGTTTGAGTCCAGAGGTGGCTCCTGCTTCGGTAACTATGGAGGACAGGCAGGGTTGAGATGAGGGAGAGGATGGAAGTTAATAGAGAAACTGTCTCTTTTTGCCTCCCAGATGCTAGTTTGTTTTGTTTTTTTCAAATGGGGTTGTATGAGGTCAGTGTATTACTTACAGTAGCTGGCAGTCAGCATGCAGTCAGTGTGGAGAAGTAGCTTGAGTACCTGTGTAGGAAACAAACAAATACAGAATATTTCACAGCTTTACCATCAGACTGTCCTGATGACAGGGAAAGCCACCAGACTCTCTTGATAAAAAAAAAACCCAAATAATTCATTCCACTGAACACAGGAGTTGCTGCCTCGACAGGTTAGTTAGTTTGTGTTATTATAACGTGTTGAAACACAGTCAGGCTGCATTGCAGGTAATGCACTGAATATGGATAAATACCCCCTACAACCCCACTTCTAAAATCCAAAACTGTCCTTCAAAAATGTGTCTGATGATTTTCTCTTTCTCTCTCTCATTCTGTGTGTGTCTGCATCTATGTGACACTAACAGACATCAATGAGTGTGAGGTGAGGGATGCCTGTCAGCATGAGTGTATGAACACACCGGGCAGCCACAGGTGTCTCTGTCCTGCTGGTTACCGCCTCATGACCAATGGAAAGACGTGTCAAGGTGAGAGCCCCCAGCTACTTCTTGTGTCCTCCCGTCACCATCACCTAATTGTAACATGTACTGTTATAATGTCGAGCCGTTTGCTGTATGTACAGATGTCGACGAGTGCCTGGAGCAGAACATCCAGTGTGGAGCGAACCGGATGTGCTTTAACATGAGAGGAAGTTACCAGTGTATCGACACACCCTGTCCGCCAAACTACCAGAGGGATCCAGCCACAGGGTAAACCTTCACAGAACTGCTCTTAAATCACAGTTGGGATTAACACAACAAAGCCAAAAAAAATGTGACCACAAACCAAAGCCTGGTTTCAAGCGAAGCACTGTTGGTATATAACTCGTGGAACCATTGGAAGCTTCAGGGGTGAACCTGTTCACTATTCCAGCAGTTGGGAAACAACAGAGGAGTTGCAGCATTTAGTGACTGACGCACTGTGACCTATAACATACATATCTCAGACAGATGGACAACATATACACACCGCTAACTTTTTCCTCTGCTCTGTTCACTTTCACATTTTGGGCTTTTTTTCTACAATCCCTATACACTGCACACAAGTCTCCTTGTTCTTTTTCTTAGCATGTGGTTGTTTGTTAAAACAAGGAAACACGCTTTGTTTGTTTTTTTTGGTACAGACGTTTGGGGACAATTGGTGTTCAGACTCTTGTTGCCACCCCAGCAGAACAGAAAAACAGGGATCATTGGGGCTGTTTCCTCAGTTGACAACCACATCTTTGGTTTACCTAGACATCCTATATGGAAATGTCAGATGTAACAAACTGAATTCCTTTCACCTACACTGTGTATACATTATTTTCTTTTTCTAAAAACCAAGACTATAGACGTATGTACCATACTCTTCTTACACAAGGAAGCTTGTAATCTACAGTTTTGGTTTGGAAGTAATTTGCTAAAAAATAAACCTTATATACACTAGGTAGACATTGCAATCCCTTTAAGTAATAAAGTACTCTATTTTAGACAAAACATTTTGTTTTTCTGCTTCTCCACACTATACTGCATTCAAATCTGTTGTCTATGTTCTAGGTTTTGCTTAAAGAACTGCCCACCAAATGACCTGGAGTGTGCCCTGAGCCCTTACGCCTTGGAGTACAAGCTGCTGTCTCTCCCCTTCGGCATCGCTGCCAACCAGGACCTCATCAGACTGGTGGCCTACACGCAGGACGGAGTCATGCACCCCAGAACCTCCTTCTTAGTGGTGGACGAGGACGTCACGTTACCTTTCGCCCTGCGAGATGAGAACCTGAAGGGAGTGCTGTTCACCACACGGGCGCTACGAGAGCCCCACACGTACCGCATGAAGGTCCGAGCCCTCTCCTACAGTGAAGACGGAGGCATCGAGTACCAGACGACCTTCATCGTCTACATCGCCGTCTCTGCCTACCCGTACTGAGAGCACTTTAAATGACACGAGACAAAGGTGCGCTGATGACTTTGTGTCCTCCACATGTGGCACCACTGAGATAGACGAGTGAGCAGATACAGGTTTTGGAAATGTTGCCACATCAGTAAAAAATACTGAGAAAAAAAGACTTTGTGTTGAGTGTGAGAGAGGCCGGTGAGTGCACACAGCCCTGAAGACACAAGGAAGCAAACTCAAAGTGGAAAGAGGCCACTGGAGGTTAACAGGAGACTTGGATGAAACTGGCTATTTATTGGCTTAAATCCCTGGAACCCTCGCGTCAGTCTGTCAGGACAATTTAATTGAAATGTTTTGATATTTTGCTTTGTTATTTTCCCCTGGCCCCTTCAGATTTATTTATGAGATCAACAAGATTGTGCTCCTGAAAGCCAAAGCATCAACCTCTGGCTCAGAAAGTAGGCTTAAACCCTACTCAAGAAATCTTAACGAGCCTTTTTATTTACATCTAACTATTATTAACTTATTGGGAAGTGCTTGAACGAGAAAAACGGGCAGTTCCCACCTTTGTTTGGCCCTTTGTGTCATCAGTCACTAAAGTGTGACTGTTCAGATACGGTGCTCATTTTGGCGTTAGGAAACTTGAGAGTCACATGTTGTACATCCTCAGGTAGTGGCCTGTCATACACACTAGTGCATCGCATAGAAACCCTATCCACACATTACACTGATTACATCATCAATGTGCCACACTGCTCCATCCTATAGTTGATACCAAGATGTATTTTATTTTTATGACTTGTACATATGTTTTGTTTTTCTCATAATGTATTGTAATACTGTACTTATTGTATCCATTTTGTAATAAAAATGTAATAAATGAATATACACTGAAAATGAGCATAATGTGTGTCTGCAGCACTACTGCACATGACAGCAAACATGTCACATCTGGGTCGGGATTATACAACTAAGAAGATTACTCTGACGAGCCACACATATTTTAATGACAGAAACAAGACACATTTTTCAGGCTACTTACATCAAAGTGTAATCTTTGGTGATACTATGGATTAGCCAGTTAGAGCAAAGGATTTACCTTGTGTCTGTCCTGTCGTTTTCTGAATGTGTTTGTTGTTGAACCAACTGTCTGCACAACATCATCCATTAATTCCTGATAACGTACACTCTAAAACATGTCCCAGAAGGTGTTATTCTCAGGGTTTTTAGGGACTGATATGCAAAGTTTTCCCTCAAAGTTCTGCTTTGTAAGATTTAGTGGCATTTAGTGGTGTGGCTGGAGATCTAAGAGTGGTTCATAAAGGGCCTGGCTTGTATTCACCATACGTGTGTGTGTGAGTGCATGTGTGTTTGTGTCAGAGTCACAACAAAGTAATGATCAGCATTCATACCTTTTATTTTTTTCAAAAAAAGAACAAACATAAAAAAGGAATATTGAGTAAGGCAGTTTGTACATCAGTTTGGTATGCTCCCTCGTCTTCTCGCCCTCGCTGAGAAGAGAGCCTCTGACCAGGAACACATGAAGCAGAGGAAGAAACCAGACTGGTCTTCTTGTTTTCATGTAAAACTAGACGATACTGCATTAGAAAAAGGAGTCTAATGTCTGGATGCATCATCACTGATGACAGTATTCAGACATGAAACAGTCATGCCTAAATATCAACTGATGAGTAAAACACAACTGTGGTGACCACTGTGTTTTAGAAAAAAAAAAAAAAAGCAACATCGATAGAGAAATTCATTGAAAGCGTTCGATCGTAGATGAGGAACATAACGTGAAGCTAGAACTGAATTCCTCTTCATCACTACGCATACGTCACTAAGTCTGAGGAGAAAGGTTGCTCGATTTTTAAGAGCGACGTTTTGAACCGCAACACATTTTATTTTGTTTTTTGTTTCATTTAAACTGTTTAAAGTCATAACTCCACCACTTTGTTGTTAGAACACACAATGGCAACTAAATCATCAACATAAGCTACATCATTTCCAGTAAAAGAAAGATAAATCATTTGGCAATAGATGTAATCTACCTGATGAGGCAGATAAAACTTTCTGACCCTTCCAGTTTTCCTTCTCGATCTAGAATAGCTTCATACTGCCAGACAGATCAGGATGTGTGGAGATTTGTTTTAATGATCAAGTGTCAATTTAAACTTGGGTTCAATAAAAAATAAATGCAAAAATGAAAAAATGTTTTTTCCAGAGGAGACATTAACCATTAACATGTACTGAAGACTGGTATGAAATGTTTGCGAAAACTCTCAAAAGTGGGATCATGCAAACAATATATTTTTTTGTTAAATCACATTAAATTCACTCTCCATTTGCAGACACACAAATATTCATCATCTTCTTTTAGTCTCTCCCAGTATTGTCAAACCTTTTAAGCAGTGGTTTTAATTTTCATTAAGTAGGGATTGGAGGACATTTAATCCGAGATTAATTTTCTGTGGAACACCAAAATAAAAAAGCAACTGGAGAAAGGAGCCTCATTTTTCTGAGAGCAGCGCCTAGGAACAGAACCAGTACAGTAGCAGGGAGAAACAATATGAGGAACAGTACAACGGGATTAATAGAGCAGTGGTGGAGATGCATCGTGGGTAATAATCCTTAACTGGGGCAGCAGGCAGTGCTGAGAGGATGGATGGATGACACCGCCCCCACCCCCACTCCTCAGGAAGCGTGGCGACCCCCGGGAGCAAATCCACCACCCTCCATCTGTGACTGTGCTTTTCAGGAGCCTCCCGCAGCTAAAGTGTAATATCGAGAGGCAATGAGGGGATTTACTGACAGAGAGTCAGGCTTTCATTCCACCAGGAAGTCTCTGCTGCTGAGAGAACACGAGAGAACGACGGATAAAACAAACACAGAGTTTTCCTGAGAGAAGCAAAGCTGAAACCGTCTGCGTGGAAGTCAGCGGAGGATACGCAGCGAGAAATGGAGTCTGTTGTGTTTGTCTATGTGTGTGTACGTACTGTGTATAGCAGTGGTTCCCAAACCTTTTTGGACTTCTCATCACATGTCCTATGATTTTCTGAGGCATGGAGAGGTCCTTTGGGAACCACTGGTGTACAGCGTGAGAGCAGACTGTACAGGAGTGACGTGAAGAGATGTGGGGCGTTCTGTTAATAGATCAGGGACGCAGCACGGACATGTGAAGTCATCTGTAGCACCCTGTGAGGAATACAATTTAGTAGGCTGTGATCGTGCATAGAGAGAAAGAAGAAAACCCTTTTTTTAACCTGATGTGACCCACATTTGATTTACTTTTCTCCAGTCTGGCCTATACAGCAGGACCCAACACCAGGTTAAAAATGAGTCGTTCTTTAGTCACTATGCTATCTGTTAGGTTACATGAACAGTACAGTACTGAGGCAGTCCTCCTGTATCTGTTGGTGATGTGGAGTGGACTGATCCTCTGCTTCCTCTTTTAGACAGTCTTTCTCGCTGTAAGCACCCTGACGATGCTGCCCACTCCTCCAGCTGCCAGAGCCTGCAGACACAGGAGGAGAAATACAGTCAGGCTGGTTTTCACAACAGAAACAGATTCTTTACAGTCTCAACAGGACTCCAAACATGTGTTTTATTTTTATCTGAAGCTACAGAGGAAACAACATCAGTGACTTTTATATTTCTAACACATCCTCAATTATCCACATTTACAAAAAAGGCCATGTCTTTGGACATAAGACCTACATTTAAAACCTTCTCATCACTATCATCTCAAATGTCAGCTTCTCCCTCGTGTCAAGTCAGTTTTATCTGTCTATCCCAAACCCACTGAGGGATGCACTGATGTCATCAGATGCCATCAGAGCCAAGACTGACAATATTAACCAGATCAGTCATCAATCCTTGTTAATTACTTCTGTTTAGAACATATGATTAAGGTTTGCACAAGAATAAAAGTAAAAATGATGCACAAACAACCACATTTATAATTTATACAGTAACACAAGTGATGTGAAGCTACATGTATATGTAATGTTACCGTGCACAGATGCAGGGGCATTAAAAATAAAAACTATGACTGGAGGATGTTCAGGAAACATTTCCCCCAGTGAGGTGTAACTATTTACCTTTTCATGCCACTGCAGCAGGACTGCGCTGCTGTTTTCCGACGGCTTCTCGAAGCCTTTGTAGATGTATTTCATCAGCAGGTCCACGCCGTTCTTATCGAGGGACTGAACCCCTTTCTCAATGTCGCTGCTCTTAAAGGCGCTGAGCACCTTCAGCACCAAACCCTCTGCACGATCCTGAAAGAAAAGAAACGGGAAGAGAAGTGTTGTTACAGAGTTCAGTTAATTACAAGCTAGTTCGAGACCTCTATAGCACTGCCAATTTGTTAGATATATATGAGCAATGAAGTCAAACAAACTTGCACTTCATAAAAGTTAAAGCAAAACTTGTTCCTGACCTAAACTGGACCAAGATTTTTGTTGCTTTCTCCTCTGACAATACACAAGCTCTGCTACTACATGTGCATCAGACGGAGAATATCTCTACTATACTGCATGTGTCCAAGGACCCTCTTCTCACAAATGTTCTCAAGTAAGTCAGTGAGTTAAAAACCAAGCCCACCTTGACGTTCTGGTTCTTTGTGTTGATTGGTGGGTTCTTCAGAACTGCGTGTAGAGCCTCCATCAGATTTCCTGTGCAGGGAGGGTTAAGGATGCAACGCAGCACAGCAGGGGACAAATGTGACCAAATATAATTCATGAGACCAGTGGCAAGGCTTCCCAAATGTCTGTGTTAATGTATTAGCTTCTGACTACTACCCAGTATTCGGCATTTTTCCAATTATCTGTATGGGCAATCTTTCTGTCTGATTGCCGCTAAAAAATAAATAAATAAATAAATAATTTTAAAAAATAAATAAAAAATGTGATACTTTCACTCTGAATCAGCATCCTCTCTCATATTGTCCCGCCCACAAGCATATCTGATTGGTAAAATGTCACAATTAACAGCCTATACACACTTAATTATATGATTCTGCAAAGTAACTAGTAACTAAATTTATCAAATGAATGTGGTGGAGAGGAAGTATGAGGTAGGATGTTGATGAAGTATATAAAGCAGCAGAAAGAGGAAAGTAAAGTCCCTAAAAATCGGACTTAAGAACAGCACTTAAGTCAAATCTACGTAGATTTATTCAATCATTGCTTGTTGTTTTGTTTTGTTTTGTTGTTTTTTTTACTGCAAATGAATATCAACCCCAATTCGTTTTTCAGTGTCCTTGATTTCTAACAATCGCAACTGGCCCTGAAAAGGTTGTATCGGTCGACCCCTATATCTTTATGCAACTTGACAAAAACCACATTCCACACTCTCACAAAGGGCAGCATTAAGAGGGGCCCTTGGGCTGAAGCTCAAAAGATTTAATTTGGCTCTCCAGAGGTTTTTAGCAAGAAAAAACAAAAAGAATCACAGTAATGTTTTAGCTGGGATTTTGTTGTTGTTGTATAACAATGTATACAGCAGGTATTTGCGAGTGGTGCTTTTGGCCCCTCAGTCTGTTTACCTTTCTGCACCTAGCAAAAACATCCGCTAGAAATTCAGCAGAAGCTATTTAATGCAGGCAAGTACCTTTCATAGTTGCAGTACTGTGCTCGTGCTCATATACTGAGCATACAGGAAGGGACTGGATAAAAATGTGAACTTGTCCTTTAAGTCTCCCCCACTGCAACATCAGGTGGGAGGTGACTGTTCCTATTCAATGAGGAAGTGGAGCAGTTTCGTGCCTTATAAGGCATATGAGACTGCACACTGTCTCCAACACAGCAAAAGCCTCTTTACACGCATATATACACTAAAATATGAGAGTTGGATTAATGAGAAAACAGGTTTCCTGCTCCGGAAACAATCCTCTGCTTCTGCAACACCCTTACTGAGCTCAGGTACCAAAATCAAGATAAAGTTGAGAGTAGTTGGAGTCACTGTGGTTAATAAAATGTTTTAGAAGATAAAATGCTGAACTTGTATTACACAAACGTAAAACTAGCTAACAGTCGCCTCTGTGTTGGGGCTGACATCCCTGGAATGTGACTGTCAGGCAAGTCTGGACAGTAACCGGCCTAGTCGCTGAACGCCCATTGAAACAGCCAGCAGCAGCAGCAAACACACGCAGGCAGAAAAGAGTGAACCAGCGGATAAAGCGCCGGCCTGAACACGCTCAGACTGTTGTTCTCATCAGCAGGTCGCGCATGCTAACACGCAGGCTAGCTAATCATCGTAAAGGATATTGCCTGATGAGGGAGTCCACCTCTGCCTCGTCGGGACCCAGCTGGTTTTCTCCTCCGTCCTCCTCGTCCACGAATTTGTTCTCGTCGTACTCGTCCACGTCCACTCGCCTGAAGCGGGCGGACATGGTGCTCTTCGACATGTCGGCGGCGGTTTGGGCGTTTTATACTTAACCGAAAGGGACCAGAGTTGAAGCTCGAGTCCGGCCTTTTTGCTTTTTTTGCTTTACAGCGCTTTTCTTCGACGCGGCTGTCACCTCACAGGCGGGCTGCTTCCTGACTTCCTCACCCTTTTTTTCTCTGTGCGGTTTGTGCTTCCGTTTTACCCGACATCGCCTCCTGGTGGACGAAATCTGACACTGCAGCCCGCTGTCGGTACTGCATGTTTCTGGCCGCTAGAGGGCGATCAAACACAAGAGATGAAACCACTGTCCGTGAACGCAGCATACTGACTAAATTAACCGTTTTACTGTGTCGTCATAGTGAACACATTTTATGGAGCCAGAAAGACATAACCAATAAAACGACATGAAATAAAATATGAATATATGAAATACATAAATAATAAGATAAATAAAAATGTCTATGCTTTACTTGATAAAATCAGATAAATCAGGTTATTAAAAAACAGTAACAGATGTGTCGGGAGAGGTCAAGAAGCCTTCAGGCTGATACAAATACGAATATCATATCTGTACAACATGATATCTGAGGGAGTGCAGGCCATGTTTGATTTTATCAAAAGGAAGGTGAAGATGACCAACCTGTCTGACAAGAAAGAACGAAAGAAAGAAAGAATGAATCTGGCAATTTAATTTACAACAGTTTATAAATAATGATGAAAAATGACTGAAAGCAAGAACACATATTTGTAAACAAACACACATATCTGATGAATATTTATGTCAAATACTATTTTTTTTTTAAAAGAGCATGCATAAAAAATGTTCTTAATTTTCCTCCATTAAAACTTTATTTTCTGCAAATTGTATCTCTGTAAATAATTACCTAAATATTGTTTTATTGTTTATTTATATTTATTTATTGTTTTAGAACCTACGTCATTCATCCAGACATATAAAACTACAACAACATTCTCAATGTATTTCATTTTTTAATAGATTTTCGCAGTAGTTTGATTTTGATGTGGTGTATTTGAAAGGAATCTCTCAGTTATTACCAAGGATGTGACTTTGGTTTATCACCTTGCATTTATAAATGTATTTATTTTATATGAACTGTGATCACAAATGCATAAGCTTAATTACTTACCAAAGCACACACTTTGCCGTCTTTGAAAACTCTTCCAGACAGGGAATTTAAGGACAAGATATCGTAGCTTAGTTCAAGAACAACAAATGCTAACAAATCACTAATGTTATTTATCGTAGGATTTATGTGTTATTCTGGTCCATTGTGATCCGTAGTTCTTCTGTCTATTATATTTTAAACACACAAAAAATACGAAAACTTAGCCTTAAAATTAGGCAAGTTTCTCAAACACAAATAAATCATTTCAACAACCACTGATGGGTCATTAGCAAAGTTTACTGTTTGTGTAAAAAAAACTCTGACAATGACAAATAAACACAACAAAAACTGATATATTACTAAATAATTGAATTTTAAATAAATGAAAAAATGACATGTAAAATGCAGTCACAAAACACACAAATGTGAGTCAGAAAAATGTATTTCACTCCAAGTTTATTGTCAAATTAGTTACATCCAATAAAATACTGCCTAAATCATTCCAAGACAAAACTGCAAGCTAAACAATAAATTTCTGTAAAGGTTTTTAAGAAGTTATTTTAAGAGGATCATTAGGAATTGTGTAATGTGTAAAAAGAATGGAAAAACTCCTATAAAACTTTCTGCGCCGGAACAAATTTCAGACACATTGAGAGCAAAGAGTAAAATGATGCTGAAATGTACGACTGAAAACCATCATGATGATGATCCATATAAAGATTTCCACATGGTGTCATTCAGCTTGACTGTGATATGGAGGAAGGTTTCAGGAATGAAGTAAGAGAGACCGTGGGCCTCCCCTGAGACCCTCACCCCTCCCTCGCACTTCATGACTCTACGGTCGAGCCAAGATGGCCTTAGATTACTGTTTGGCATAACTTTAGATTTCAAGAAATACATAAAAATGCTCCATCCTAAGGCCATTTAGGATTTTTTAGCAGTAAAAAATATCCCAAAGTAAGTCATGTATTTTGAATATTCTGTTGATCCTCTGGTAACTAATGTAAAAGTGTTCACTTTCATTCACAGAGCCTCTCCTGAAACTGCCCACCTCCGGAGTTGTTGGTGCTTGGCACAAACTAAACAATGCAAACACATACACACACACACACACACACACACACACACACACACACACACACACACACACACACACACACACACACACACACACACACACACACACAGGGGTAATGCAAGAATGTGTAAGAGCACTCTGATGGGACCCACATGCAACCGCTCCACTGTCCACTGATTAAATGTGTTTTTTTTAACGGCTGGAGTCCAAACTGTGCGTGTGTGTTGAGTCACTTTGTCTACTGACCACTTCACAGCACTGTAATCATTTAACATTCATTTAACCTGCCAGTCATCCCACAGACCACCGCATCAGCTCCGTTGACGTCAGCGTTTCTTCTGCGTCACATGAAAAGTGCATTTTTCTCTCTCTCTCTCTCTCCAGGAAGTCGGACACACTTTCCACGTCGCTCACTCACACACGCATCTTTATCTGAATCAGACTTTCGAATAAACACAAACAGACGTCTCCGCTTGTCGAGCTGCAAGAAGACAAATGCCTGCACAGCTCCGGCGCCTTCCAATGGTCTCCTCCTTGAACTCATGAGCTCATGTTAAACTCTGGCTGGGAGTCCTGTGATGTTGCCATGGGTAACGGGGGACACAATTCATCGGTGTGGATCCTGACCAATAGAAACTAGCTCATAACGCACACACGGGCCATTTCTGGGAAGTGAGGCAAGTGGGACACACCTCTGCTTCAACGATGCCTCTTTTTTTCTTTTTTTTTTATTGGAAGTGGAATTTTTAATTTCCTTATCTGTGCTGTCTAGACTGCTGGCCCCCTGCCTCAGGAGGAGAAAGGATAACAGCAGTTAATGTATTTCCCATTGAGGGCCTCCCATTCCTTTCAACACACACACACACACACACACACACACACACACACACACACACACACACACACACACACACACACACACAGACACACACACGCACGCACACATCTGACAGAAGTGACCGGGGAAGGCGGCAACTGGTCTGTTTCAGAAAAGTGTGAGAATGTGCTGCTCCCTGCACTGGAACTTTGTATGGAAATGTAAAGTTGAATAACATAATAGCACGAGTGGTTGACCGTGACACAGAAGATTCTTATTCAAACCCCCTGCACACACACACATACACACACACGCGCGCTAAAACAGAAAAAAAAAAAAAGCCTTGCGTGCGTTGGTCATGAGTGTCCTCACTGCGAGCTTTGTGGAGTGCCCCAACCCGTCTGTGCTATGTGAATGACTCAGCACATCAAAAGGCGAGGATGCAGGCACATACATGACCCTCACGTGAATGTGCAAATTAGCAAGCCCTGGAAATTTTCAATATTTCACTTTCCCCTCCTTCTGTACGCTGCACACCAAGACAGACAGGCACATGAAGCCTCTCAGGAGCCATCTGCGGACTCGAGATGTGCGGGGCGCTGGGCCAGGTGCTTCCGTGCCAGAGAAAAAAGGCCTAACACCATAGCAAAGTATCCTAAGCACATAATTAGTACTTTCACATGAGAGGAATATTGCTCTTGGATGATGACTTAATTGGGGAATGTAATGAATTAGCGGGTGCTGCGTTGGAGCAGGTCTGCAGGCCGGGAGAAGCTGTGTGTGGCTTCCTGCTCTCTGGAGGTGAAAGTGCTTTGGGTTTGTTGTTTTTGTATCGTCACAGCAGCACGCTGAGGTTAAGATAACGTGATGTCTCAGGCTGTCATCATATGAGGTGACACGACAAGGCACCCTAAGGGTCCTGCCTGGAGTGGTGCTAAAAAAAAAGAACTGCCAATTAAAGACACGAAAAGTTGAATTCATGGCATATGAAATGCACAATTTCACCTGCGTTTAAAGGTACAGTTCAACCAAATCACATTTTTCTCGATTACCTGTAGTTGTGTCCATCCATGCAGATGGTTTTGGCAGATGAGGAGACTTGCTGTAGCTGGAATTAAAGCTCAGTAGATTTAAGTTTTAGTGAGATTTAAGTCCAAATCAAACTCGAGGTTTGAAATACAATGTTTTGTTGATATTAACATTTTAATTGAATCTCACTATTTTTGAAATAAAAAGAAATCTGTGTTTCACAGCAAGCTATGACAGAATCTTTTGTTTCCGAAACACAAAGATTCAACCATTTATAAACAAGACAAGAAGGCAATTGCCTCCATCGAGAAGATCGAAAAGATTTTTTGAATGAAATACGATAAGTCATGACAAAATTAAGACGTAATATGGCCAAAGCTATAGTTGATTTAGCTATCAACAATAAAATATAATAAGATAAAGTCTTTGTTATGCATAAATTGCAGAATTTAACATGAGTGTACAGGTCTCTATCCCCATAGAGATGAGTAGAAATATTATCAGTGGTGCTCAAAATGTCAAAATCAGTTAAGAAAACTACAAAACTCGAGGTAAGGATGAAAAGTTTTGTTTTATGTCATTTTTGTGTATCAACCCTGAGATTTCTGCTTCCACTCCAAAACTCAAAAGCCCCACCAAAAATTCTACCCAACAAACTAAACAACAATAACATGTTAATGAAAAAGTGCTTTTAAAATGAAACAGACTCCTGACTGAAGGATATGATGCAAGATTAAACCTAATACTGATTCATTTTTTAAATTATTATTATTGACTCTACTGGCATCTAGTTTTGATTTAACTGGTTTGGATCTGTCTCAGCCACAACACAATGGACTGAAGTTGTTGTGGAAACGTTCCCATCGAGTTTGAAAAACAAGATTCAGAAGTTTCCACAGAAACAACTTCCAGAAAAGCCCGTCCTTGACAGTGACATGGTTTCTCAAGAAGAGAGAAGGAAGCTGGAAACACACAACAGAAACAAAATCCCCCTCACCACCATTGTTTTGTGGAGGCACCAGAAATCTTAGATACTGACAGACAACCAAAGATTTAGCAGGATACCCCTGTCTGTTATTTATTTATTATCATTGTTATTTTATCATTTTAGCTAATTAACCATTAGAGAGCACACTGAACCTGACTATTTTTTAAATTTACTTTAGAACAGACATTTCTTACTCTTAATGGAAACATATTTTGAAAAGAATGACAAAAACTGAAGGAAACTGAAGACTTTTTGACACGGTATGAGTCAAGCGCAAAAGAATCCTTCAACCTCAACGTTCCCTAAGGCAGCCAGTTGCGTCTCTTTGTTGGACTCTGCTTGCCTTGTCATCGCCCTAATCTTTCAAACAGGTTAGGTTTACAAATTTGTGGCCTCCCAACCAAAACCAAGATAACTTTAACAACATTATCAGCGTTATTCTCTCCCCTCTGCAGACATTAAGCAACTACTTTCCAAGGCTGGGTACTCCTCCTCAGTGCTAGTAAAACTGACCTTTCTGCAGTTTGTTTAGTCTCTTTCCCTCTGGATTTCTCTCAGTAATCGTGCAGTAATCACATGATTGCGACACGCTGTGACGCAATGCATACTTGGGACAATGAATGCAGCGACGGAAACATAATCACCAAAGATTTTTGATCCCGTGTAACTGATGTGAGTCAGGGGAGGTACTCAGAACTTTTACTTCAGTCAAAGTATAGACGGTGTAGGAGGACCCTGATATGAGGAAACGCTTTGAATCGAATGCTGTACTTAGAGTACTTGTACTTTTTAGACCTTAAAGCGACGGCTTCAAAATGATTCTGAGGGTGCAGTGTCTTGTGACAGGGCGAATGGTGCCTCGGTCTCCGACCCTCGGTCCCCCTATAACTTGTTTCTGCGCTCTGTAACTTCAGCAAGAGTGTAGCATCACGGCGTTACATACATGTTTACTTCGACAAGTTACCAACACATAACGTTGTCATGATGTGATGAGTTTTGGTTGTAGTCAGCACCTACATTACGACTGACAAGTTGTGACAGACCCTGGATTTGTGTTTACGACAGTGGTGTTACACTCAGCGTCTGTGAGGGGTGCCAAATCGCATTAAAATGCCAATTTCTACATGGAGTCGACTTAGGCAGTGGAGAGACGCGGTCACGCCCCTCCTGGTGGACCCCAGTGGGAGCCTGTTTCAGAAATACTGTGTATGGTGGTGGATGGAGAGAGACAAACAATTTTTTGACCAGTTTGAACTGTGAAATGATCTGCACATATGACATCTGTCAATTTAAAAGATGATTTTTCGGGTCAATAGAGTCACATTTTGTTGTAGATAAAGTAAAATATCAAATGGTTTTGTGTTAAACCGCTCAGTGAATTACATTGTCTGGCACAACATACGTCACCAACACCAACATGGCCGCCAACTCATACTGACAACTGAAATTACATAAAAGGGAAGATGGCCAGTTCTACAAGCTGCTAATACACCGGAGCAGCTCCACAATGTTTAAGTTCCGGTGACCTTTCAACAGGACGACGTCACTAATGCGACTGTTGGCTGTGTAGTTTTTATTATTACGTATTTTCACAGCCTTATATTTCATTAGATTTATGACAAACTGCGACTTTATCGACTTGAAAAATGATCTATTAAATTGTCAAACACCACATGTGTGAGTCATGACAACTCAATTAAAGCATTTAATCTAAAGTTGTGAAATAGTGAAGTAAAAAGTACAATAAGCCCTGCGATAGACTGGCGACCTGTCCAGGGTGTCCCCTGCCTTCGCCCTAAGTCAGCTGGGATAGGCTCCAGCCCCCCCGCGACCCTGCAGATCGTTAAGCGGCGTACATATAATGTGTACAGATGATGGATGGATGGAAAAAGTACAATATTCTTCTCTGAGCTGTAGTGTAGTAAAAGTACAATCTAGCTCAAAATGGAAATACTCAAGTTAAGTTTGAGTAAACATACTTCTTAACACTCGACCTTAATTATTGATATCTTTATATTTGCACCTTTATGACTCTTTATATTTGTAATATTACGGCTCTAAACAGGACACAAAGACATACTGTGTTTCAGGTATTCATTTGCGGATGTTGTTATGAAATAACATCACTGGGGGCAAAATATGTCTCTTGAAAGTGATATGATGACTTGTCAGTCAGACAGCCAGGAAACAAACACTCAAATTTCTCATCTCTGTGGACACAGTTACAGTCTAACACGGACTAAAACTTACATTTGATATCTATTTAAAAAAAAAGAGAGGGAACAGAAAATGTTGTAGCTGTGACCCAGCACTTTTTTCCTCAGCAGCGTCATTATTTCAGGCGGGGGGTCTCAAGGAAGAAGGAAGGGTGTTAAATATTTGACATTACACACAAGGTAAGTTCTCTCATTTATTATGGTCCTTGTAAGATGCACATAAACATTATATTACGCATGGCATGCTTTGCCAGTTATAATACAAACAGTTAATGACCAGAGGAGTAGTTCTATACATGTCTTGATTCCCTAGAACTGACTGTTTAGCATCTGACACATTTGTAAACATTATCAAAGATCATCACAATGTAACATCTCAAAAGAGCATGAGAAAAACAAAATTTCTACAGCTTGTGTGCTTCTACGTCAACTAACCATATGCTACGAAAACAAATGTAACAGGATAGCTCAGAGAGTTCGACCAGACGTCTTCATAAAATGATCCATGCTTGTTTCTTTGCGTAATCTTTGAGTATTTCAACATTTTGGGAGATATGCTTGTGCGTGTTTTTTTGCACAAACAGTTGATTCTACTGTCACCCCTATCTATTGTAGCCAGCGGCTGGCTAGCTTAGCTTAGCTTAAAGACTGAAGACAAAAGGACACAGCCAGACTGGATGTCTCCAAAGTTTAGAAAATCTGCCTGTCAGCACCTCTAAAGCTCCTCACAGGTTTCATCTTGTTTTTATTGCTAACCATTTTCAGCTTTTGTACATTTGGACAAAGCTCGGCTAGCTGGTCCCTGTTAGCGGTCTTTATGCTGAGCTAATGAATGTAGCCTGAATTATATTATGGGAACCAGATACAAGGGCGCCACTCAGCCTTACTTTCAATTTTGCCTAGAGGCCGCTCACGGTATTGCAGGGAAAACTTCCCTCGCAGTCCAATAAGCATTTTTCCCAAAGAGCACCGTTATCAGACACTTCTGTAAAACTGCTGACAGCACATCTCAAACTGCAAACAAGACTAATGTATGGACTATTTCTGTTATACATTTTTGATCTATGAAGTTTTTATATTCTTACAACCTAGCTTGAGCCAAGCAAAGTGATTTAAAAAAAAAAGAAGAAACATGATGTCATCACAATGTAAAGTCTAACGGCAGAGCAGAAAACAACAGGCGGGGCCAGCAGGTGAAATTCTCCTTGCGTGCATTCGCTGGGCCGCATAACCAGCGAGCAAACCCGCAAGGCGAGCAATTCCTATTAGACTTAATAGGCGCCACTTTGCACTCGTTATCTACTTCTGGTTTTGGCTCAAAAAGTACGGACAGCTCACTCAACTTAAGACACAAGAGTGGTATTAAATAAATGAAAACAGAGTAAATGTTTTCCCCAAACACAAAGAGAATGCTGTTAAGGCACGGAAAACATGCAAAAACATACAAATGATCTTGCAGGGAACAAAAATAATAACCATATAGGCAAGTTGCAAAGGTTCACTGGTCGTGAATCCCTGCAGCAAGACCACAGAACACAAAACCTGAGCGTATAGGGCCGGAGGTGCTTCAGTGTAAAATTCCACTGTTCTGTGTGCAGCCTTTGGGCCCCTGCAGGTATAGGTGTAGTGTGTCAGATTCCAGGCTTCCACTGCTGCAGGTGTAGGTGTAGTGTGTAAAATTCCACTGAGTGCCGCTGAGAGCCACCGTTTTCAGCTGTGAGCAGGTCTTGTGATACGCCCAGCTTCCCCTCGCTCTGACCTACGCTCCACTCTGCTGTGCGGGGGCTGCTCGAGGAGTCCTGCTGCAAGTTGGGTTTGCAGGGGGTGGGGGGTGAAAAACAAACTTGTGGCTGTATCTTATATGGCAGCCTGAAAGAACATGGACAGGAAACTAAACACACCTTTATCCCAGTGGAGAGAGAGAAAGATAGAGAGAGGGGGAGAGCAGAACGTTACTATGGTATCAAGTTTTGTTTTTCCAACATGGTGGCTTTGATATGAGACACTCCCTCCAGGGGAGCAGGGAGTGCTCCTTCTCTGTAGGTGGAGAAACATCACTGAGATGTTTGAGGTATCCAGACGGGGCGCACTTGGCGTGTGTAGGAGTTGTCATTAAACAAAACCAATGGTTACAAGCTTCTCCTCCATGTTTTCGAACACGATTACATGTTTAGACGAGCTATCCGGTGAGTGAAAAAACACATTTTTTTGGATGCTCCGCAGTCGCGTGTTAAATATGGTTCAGAGTGCAGTACAGTCGAGGCTTCTCACAGTGCATTCACAGAGCTCCATGCAAAACTCAGTAACAGCATGGCTGCGGGGAAGGTGCAAATGCAGCTCTGTCTCTAGACCGCATGAGCTGGAGCCACAAGGTTTCCGCATGAAGCGTGAATGTGGCAACCGGAGGAGAAACGCAGAAAAGTGACATTTCTTTCAAATGTGAACAACCAAGAGAGAGCGCACGTTAAGAGTCTCAGTTACTATCAGGAGCAAAAAAGAAAAAAAAAAAAAAACGCTCACAAACAACCTCCTGTTGTTTTGCAACAGAGCCGAAGGTTGCTGTATCGATCCAGTCACGCTGCAGTGTTTCATAGGTGTGGCAGGGAAAGGCGGACGTCAGGTGTTTGTGGTCAACAGTTTTTCCCAGCAGCCACATCCTGCTCATGAAACCAGATGGAGATTCTCTATCCATTGTATGTGAATGCAATTATAATGCTTCTACAAGTAACCGTGAAGGTTCGTTACACAACTTAAAGTATGGTTAAAAAAATACAGAAAAGGGATCGACACGGTAGCATTTTCCAAAAAGAAAATGATTTACTTTCAGACAAAATCTACAAAATAATCTGCTTTATCAATAGTCTTAGATCAGGCTACTGGGTATCCTTTCCCAAATGATTCCAGGGTTTTACTCGAGGATCTCTATTGAGAAACTTCCTTTTCGGGATCTCACTGAGGGAGAAGGGCTGGGAGAGGCACGAGGGATTCTCCTTCCTGGCCACGATGCACTCTTTGATGGCTTCTTTGATCACCTAGAGGGAAAAAATACAGGGGATTAAATCCTAAGCCCCAGACTGTATTGTGTCATCAATGTGGTGCAGCGATGAGTAGCTCCGTCAGTTTCACAGCATTTAAGTTTCTTCACTTTTTTTTGCTGCTTTATTGCTGGAGCAAGTTTTATCTATGACAGAAATGCATTTATCACCATTGGAGAATAAAACACAGTTTCTAGATTTAGAGCAGCAGGCTTAGACATGGTTACTGCCCATGGCTTCTTCTGACCATCCAACTTGACCAACAGGCCCACCGGAGGGAGGAAGCGAGTTGGGTTAAGAGGCATGCAAACCCAGGGTTAGGTTTATGATGGACTAACGGGTCTCTAACCAAGCGACGTGAAATCAGAGAGTGATGTGTGAGCGTTGTTACAGAGACCTCTTCACCTCAACATCCAGGATTCAGGTTCAAGCTGTTGACATTTGGATGTTTGATTGGATTCACACCTTTGTTTTTCAGTCATGTTTCTTCCAACATCACTTTATTTAAAAAAAAAAAAAAAAGTCTTTAAAAAAAATGTAAAGAAAAGGAGGATCTTTAATCTCGCTCTGAGTTTTGATCCTCTTTCATTTGATATATTTATATTTTATCATTACTGTTGCTATCGTTACTAAAGTGGTGGACTGTCTGACATCCCGATACCGAGTGATACCACTTTAAATATAAAACAGAGCAGGATGCCAAAACTCGCTGGAAGTCTTGTGCAGAGGAGTGTACCGAATTAACACTAAATGAATCACTTTGGTGTCGCTGGGAAGATTTCTTTCACATATCAATGCAACTTGATGGATGTGACATCAAGCTGGAATGTGTATTTTCAACTTGTTAGTGCTTCTGCCAAAACGTTTCAGAGAATTATACAGAAAGTATAAATCTGTCTCGCCCAAATGACCTACCTGGTAATCAAAGAAGTTGCATAACAATTAAATCCTTTCTCAGTAGGGAAGTGACTCAGATACAGTGAGTGAAAGTCAGTAGGACCTCTCATAGTAACACACCTACTGTAAGCTAGACAGGACTTGCATTTTCCGGTCTTAGTCGGGCCTTTGGGATTTGGAATGTTTGATGTTGCCCAATAATCTGATATATGTGTAGTGACCACACAGAATGAATCAAGATTAAAAATGAATGACTGGAGGCGTTAAGGGAAACCACTTCACAAGTTCTGAGTCACTTTTTAACCCCTTCATCTGTTTTACAAACTGCAACTTACATCACTACTGTTTCCTGTTGTTTGAGGTAAGCAGCCTTATCTACATACACTTTGCATCCTGTAGACAAATCAGAGGGGCAGAACTGACCTCCAGGTTGTTGAGTGTGTTGAACTCCATCAGGTCGTGGAGTCTGGTGAAGGCCTCGTTGGAGTATTGGAAGTTAAAAGTGGAGAATGGTGACTCTGGGTCATCAAAGATGTCAAAATCAGCCAACTCTTTCTCTTTCTCGGTCTCTCGAGGAACACCTGTTAAGAAATAAAACAAGCAACCCAATAAGTTAACTCTACAGGGATGAAAACAGAGTTGATATTAGAGACAAAAGAGTAAGATAAATGTTGAGTTGATCTCATTAAGAGCAGCTCAAGGCCTATGTATCAGGTTTTTTGGAGACTTCACGTCATGTTATATGCAGCTAGAGTTTCCCTGTCTGTGAGTTTTTCCAATTTCTATTTTTTTTCCAGGTCCATGGATAAGTATCGAAGTTCACTCGTGACCTAGGAAACAATCCAAAAAAATGGTTTGGATTTAATTGATAGATGAGATTGTTTTGTGAAGGTAAGTTTTATTCCTTACCGGTTTGGCTTTTAAGCCAATATAAATGGTGAGTTAGCTTTGTTTTTGTACTATATGGTACAGTATATTTCTGCTTTTCTACTCAAACTTTAAGTAGTTCCTTTAAACGTTCCTCTGTATTAATACGTGGACTATTTCTGATGTCAAAAATGTAGTTTCCTGTATAGCTGAGGGGCCACATGCAGGGAGAAGTATGGAAAATGCAAGCATATAGTAGGGAAACAACAGGAAGTCCATTTATGGTATCATTTCCTCCTGATGTCTTTTGGTTTGAGTGCAAAAAGCTAATGTAACATCCATAAACAGACTGCGGAAGCATGTGGGATGATGATCTACTGAATGTAAAGAGGCAGGGGCAGAGATGTACATAAGCGGTGTGAGTATGTCTTTGTATGGCTCATGATATATGGCCTGTTTACATACAGAGCTCTCCCACTGGAACGAGAGATTCCCTATCAGCACCTGGCTCCTGAAGGAACCATAATTCACCCGAGCGGGTCATAAAACACTGAACACACTGTGGTCCACGTCTGCACACACTCACACTCAGTGAACTGCCGGCACGCTCTTAGTCAGACACACCATTCCCACCATGAGACCACAGTGACCCCGAGCAGAATTTTTTATTTTACTGGGGTCACTCGGATGAGGGGCCCAACTTCATGCTTAACGGAAAAAACTGTCTGCTGACTGAATACGGTTGAATTCCAGTGAGCAATTTCGAGGAAGAGGGGCCTCATGCACCCGGACGGTAAACCAGCATTATTAGAATAATAAGATAAATAGCCTTGGCATATTTTCCTTCTCAGACATGCTGTGGAACTCTAAACATATGCACATACTTACCAGGTGCCTTGAATGTCCTGAAGTTGATGTTAACCAGGACAAAGTGGATGACGGTCGGGCAGTTCTTTTCGCCTTTTTTTGGTTTGAAGATGTAGCATTCCTTCAGGCCCTCGCGGTCAAAGACTTTGGGGTCGATCTTGGGGAATGGGAGCTTGTTCATTCGAGCCCACTTTTCTGCCAACAGAAGTTCCTGCGGCACACATTCACAAATGAGGAAACATTAGCTCATGGTTCCCTGCTAATACGGGTCATTTTTCACAGTTTATCACTGTAAAAAGAGTCAGAAGCTGACCTTGAATGGCGGGCTGGAGTCGCTGGGTCGTGCAGAGAAGTCAAAGGAGATGATGAGGTCGACGCCTCGCTGCTGCCGCAGGATGAGAGGGTAGGGGAGGTTGTAGGTCAGGCCGCTGTCCACTATGTGGATCTTCTTGCTCTTCACGTCCAGAGGCTCGTAAATACGATCAAACTCGTCTGGATCTGAGAAAATAACACTGCATGAAATATATGATGCAAGAACATAATCTAGACATTTCCTTTGTCGGCTCCTAAGTCTTTGTTCCACATGACCCGACCTGACACTTTTAACTGGCAAGTGACTCACCTACAGTACATGTTCAGTGGAAGCAGGGCTGGGTATTTCGGTATTTGAAAATTGTTCGAACCGCACCTTTCATATCAGTAAACAAAAAGCCCGCCCAACAGAAAATACTCTCTCTCTCTCGTTTTCTCTCTCAGATGCATTAATACACACAAAACGTTTTCACGATCATCGACGTCCTCGTTCTCAAAGGCAGTGGAGACTCCTTCACTGACGCTAGCTATCTCTTGGCTAGCAACGTTAGCTGTAACGTTAGGTTTCTGAGTGCAGCTTTCCGATCTGACGTAAAAAAAAAAAAAGCCTGAAGGTATAAAGCCCTTGTCAGTTTCATCTTTTTCTGCTCCTGTACTGGCATCTCGATACATGTGCAGGTCATGTGGCTCAGTGAATCAGTACCAGTGAATCTCTCTGCCCAGGGAGCACTTTTGATATTTCGACATTGAGTACAAGTATTGAGAGTATTTTGGCTCTAAATCTCAGTTGCTTATATAATTATAAATATGATTTTTGTGGCTCTCCATGGGCACCCCTTGGGGCCGCGGCACAAAAAGCTTTCCTCCTTTTACCCGAGTGGCCCAGCTAGTCCACCTATCGTATTCTGCAGTCTGAGAATCAAAACTGCAATGTGTAAACATATTGTCCTGTGCTATTTTTCATTTCCTTTACTGATGCCAAAATCAATTCCAGAAGCAATGAGTTCTGACAATCATTTGTCCATCTTACCAGTGACGGCGTCCACCTCCTCATCAGGTGTGGTGGCCTGGCACGTGACCTCACTGACTGGTGAGAATGGCATGTTGGTGTTCAGGTTCAGGCCCAGCATGAAATTATGAACCTGGGAACAAAGTGCGATTGATTATGGACAGAAAAAAAAATGCACACTGTTATGAATTTGAATATAGGAAAAGTGCAATGAGAATGCAGCTGGAGCACATGCAGGGTTTCTGTGCAATTTCACGGTTTTGTGTGAATGAACATATTCAGGCACCTTCCCGGCTCGGCCCTCTCTTGTGTTGAATAAAGCGGAGTCGCTGAAGAGCGACGTGAACATTCGCTGAACCCAGCTAGCCTGAGCCGTGCGATGGTACTCGTCCTCGGCCTCCTGGTTCTCTGTCCCACCTGAGCATCAGGATAACGACAGAGAAAAATATCGTCAAATTGTGTGTAACAAAAAAATTTAACTGTGGCTCAGGAAACAGTCTTCGTCTGTCAGAAACCTGGGAGAATTTGCAACTAAAATGCAAATTAATCAACTGAAGCTACTTAAAAGCCAAAAAATTCAAAGCAAAAAACATGTAGATGACAAAAATCCCAGCACACAAAACATTCAAAAGGTTTATTGTATATTAATAATTGTATTCCTTCAGATGGTTTTCTGTTCCTACATATTATCAAAAGATTTAAACTATTTTAGAGTCATGGAAAGACAGCAAGGGCAATTATTGTCTCATTTTTTGGCTGTAACTGCAACTTTCCTGTTTTTTTTTCCCCCACAGCTAATCCAGCATCATTTCCAGCAGCAGCTGGCAGCTGTTTTCAGTGAAAAGCCAGATGTTTCCCTCAGTGGTTGGTGGTGACCAAAAAGACAGTGAATACTGGACTTACATTGACTCCAAATTAATGATAATGTTCTCTGTAACTACTGGATGCATGAAAAGGCAACTGCTTGCCAACAAAATCACCCTAACAACATAAAAGGTAACAATATGTAAATTTTTCCATGGATGAAAATATCTTTGTTATGGCCTCTGTGTAAATAAGCATTCAAACTTATGATAAAAGTGTGTCACTCATCTTACCAAGCCACTCCTCTTCCTTCCTCTCATCCTCTTTCTATTTATAATTTGCCATTATTTCACTTCCAGCTAAAGCTCACACATGCAAAGACTTACTTTACTTCCTAAAACTCCGCTTGTACATCATAATCACAAATTCTAAGCAGAATCATTAAACCAGAGGGGTTCAAAGTGAAAGCTGAGTTCATCAGCACTCTTTCAGTAGCCACTATGGCTGTTCTGTAGTTACTGAGTCATGCTAGCAGATGCCAACGGAAACATTAGCAAGAGAATTAAACAAAAAAAAAAAAAAAAAAGTGTGAAGGCGTTAACTTACTCTCACACCTAACACTGTGTCAAAATGTTTACCGACAACTTTCTAAGTCACACATCTGTATTGCACCATAGCAAATGCATTCATACCGCACAATGTGGTGTCTGCTTTCACCTCGTGTGAATCATGCATATCCTCGCTCACCTTTGCGTGGCTCCTCGTCATTGTCCAGGCTGTCCTCTCCGACGATGTGCTGTGGTTTGATCTGCTCTGTAAGACACAACGCAGCTTCACTCATCAGGTTACCGTTTAAAAAAGCACGAATATTAAACCCATTTATCAATGCTGGGACACAATGCTTTGTGAAGCTATGTGACATTATCGAATTCGCCGCCTATTGTTTATCTTCGAGAGCAATGCAATGTAACTGACAAACTAATGCATTCTTCAACTGGGTGGAGATGTTCTCTGAACTTTCTGACAACCAAAGCATTGTCAGAGTGTGTCTGATTGTTTTAAAGGTCACCCTAAACAAATGCGTTCAACCAAAGACAAACATTCGATGAGCTGTCAGGATAGTCATAAAAAAGCTGATACCTTTCCCATCACTGTGGTAACATCACACACACACACACACACACACACACACACACACACACACACACACACACACACACACTGAACAGAGGTAATGTTGAGTTGTTTATTTTTATTTTCATTAGAAGGGTGTTCCATTATAGTTTATCAGGAAATCACCACAGACCATAGACAATGGTATTATTGTTATGCCATGTATTGTCACATGTACTGTTAGGATGATTTTTCGGACATTTGAAATTAATTTTCTTCCGTGGAATAATCTAATTATATACATGTGTTTGTATTAACATAAATGCAGGTACATTTATTACCCCAAACGTATTAAAAAGTCTGCGACATTGTGAATTATTTTGATTTTCAATTCTTTTTATTGATCGACAACTGGCAAAAGACTGAAAGTTAATCACTTGGGGGTAAAAATATAATCAAATTGTCTATTTGGCAGCTGTCAGGTAGCTTTCAGTCATATCACATGATTTTCATCAGCAGCTCAGAAATGAACTCTCAACCTCAAATCTGACCAAACAGAGATGTCCAGACCTTAGAGCTGTAATATGTGAGATATATGCAGTAAAGTGTCTTAAACCACGAGACCTTTCTTGTATACTTTGTTGAGTTGGTTCCAACAATGCTCAGACCGTGGGGGACTCCTGTGAGTTTATCAAGGTAATCGTGTGTTTCATCTGGTTGCCTGACACCATAACTTGCAGGTAAACACAGGAAACGCCTGATGATACGTCAGAGAGCCGAGACGGATGCCAGCGAACATGACTAAAAGTATCGTAATCAAAAATTCTTGTGTCAAGTCCAATGTGTTTTCATTTGGCAATGCGCAACAAAGGCGACACTACTGTAACTCCCAGTTTCCACACTGCTTCAAGACGTCATCAAACTACATCTTCTGTTCTTTAATGGAAGCTGCAAAAGTGAAATAGTGTGTATTTAATTTTTGCTCAAAAAAAATTGAGCATCTGAGCTAACTCCATCTGCCCATAAAGATCTTGTGATATAATGGAAAGCAACCCAACAGCCTCTAAATGAACCTTGCGGCGACATTTTTCATCAATCAAACAAAACACACTGTCGAAAGAGAAGCAGAGAAAGATTACCTAACTCCTCCTCCATGGTGCTGCCACCAACTGTGTCTTTGACTCCCAGCACTCTGTTGAACAGAATGGAGAAGGCGCTGCCCCACACACCTGACACAGTAGAAAAATCCTGTTAGAGGCCTCACTCACGGTAAATGGTCAGACTGTTGTGGTGAGTGTCGTAGAGGAGAAACGTTTTTCCTCACCCATCAGAAAATGAAGGGGGTTTTCCTCGTACTTCTTGACAGCCGTACCCATGAAGAACTTGCTTCCAAACAAGTCAGGCGTCATGAAGGTGCCGTACTTCGCCATTCCAATTTCGTACGGGCTGAACTCCACCCAGTCTGCGGGTGGAAACCTCAATGTTAATTTTCACAAGGAATATAACACGTCTTTGGAACCAGTGTTGCCACTACAGTCACCAAGTGCACTGACCACACTGCTCACTGTGTGGTCAGTGTGTATTTGTGCACTAGATCACGATTTACCACCGATAAACACAGTTATTGCAATAAAATGAAAGAAATGATCAAATCACATTTTAAAAACAGAGGCACTGAATATAAAAAATGTTTCCTTTTGGCAGCCTTGGAGAAGATGACTACTCTCACTTCAATAACCTGGGCAAAGTGTTCCCTCATGCCCCAAAAAAACATTACTGTTGATTTTTTTTAGCATGAGCTATTTGCAATGTAAAGATATAGTGGAGAAATGGCATTCTCCTCCTCACTGCCCTGTGTTGTAATCTAAGCTTCTGTGCTCTATGTTTTGGTAGCGATAGCATGGTATCATGTCGGTGCATGTAAGTCCCTCTCTCTCCTCCAAACATTGGTTTACAATATGGTGCCCTGGTAAGAAACGTTCTCATATTACAGCTGAACATTTGGAGCAAGAAATAGACTGTGTGGTACTCGATTTATATTCAGTCGACACTCTCTGATTTTACAGTTTTATTTAAGTCTTGTGAACAGTGTGTGGTCAGTTGCCTTGTGTGTATGTATTTGTTTTAGTATTTGTTTTAGTCTGAGATGCTGGTGCTCTAGAAGTGCGCTATCTAGTGGCAGTGTCTGCTTTATTTCTCAAAAAAAAAATCTGAAAAAAGACTTCTGGATTGAATTTAGAAAACCAACAAACGAACCAGAATTAGTCATCTGAAATAAAGGGCCCACAAGGGGTTATTCCAGCCCTGTCTACATTTTCTCTCTGTGTCTTTCAATATCACTAGCACTATTTTCTTGGGATTCATGGGCTTATGTCTGATCACACACAGTTCAAAACTTGATGTTTTGTCATTCTTTCAACATAAAATTGAGCAACTTCCACTGCAGTCAATGGAGCTAAATTTACTGACCTCCCAGCGCACGAGGCTTGACATCAGACTGGGACTAAACACAGCCTCTGAGAGCAACAGGTGCCAGTTTGAAGAGAGGGGATGGAGTAAGGAGGTGCTCCACAGAGGCTACAATTTTTCTGCTCAGTAAGGATATTATTATATACATTTTGTGACTTTATTTTGTTCACTTGATAGACTTAGAAGTGAACTTATGGTTATTACATCTCCCAGTTGAAACTAAAGGGGGCTATTAAACTATCGCCTCTTGCAGTACAAAATGGCATTAAGAGACAGCGTGGGACAGGGCTAGCTAATTAGCGTGCCAACTACAGTGGACAAAAATATCTTTAAGTACCACACAGGAACAAATTAAGCGTGAATTGTCATCCAATGAATGAGAATATGAAGATTTCATTGTGATTGCAGCTCAAAGCTAAAACATGCTCAGTCATTCTCCTACTCATTGTTTTAAGAAGAGCTCCAGAGAGTTCCTCAAGAGGACATCATGTAATATGAGCGTTTTCGTCACTGAAGCCAACACATAGTGTATACTCACTGATATGTTATGGAGACTTTTTTTGGTTCCTTTTTTGTATTTTTTATTGCAATGTCTGTTCCACTGAAGCGTTGTGTACAGTTTCTATGCTGGCTTCATCAACCATGAGGAAGTACACACAACACGGAACAAACCCAGAGTCTATCATGCCTTTGTGCACCCTTCTCAGTTCCTTGATGTGTCACTTGGCCGTCATTAGGTTGCACAGCCGATGCGTAGCGACACCAACACTACGTGGTTGCAGAGCAGTATTATAAAGACATGAGTAACGACTGGTTATTTTGCATTTAGTCAAACTTATCTGATCATTTCTAGTTATTCATTACACATGCAAATTAGATCTCGGAGGGACGTGGCGTAGAGGGAAGACATCATTTGACATGAGGATACACACACAAGACACACAACATATCTACCTGCAAACATGAGCTCTGAAACATCTGGCTTGACGTGCAGACACGTGAAGAGGGGAAGGGGACTCTGAGCCTGGTTTATTTTCTCCTGGATGCTGCTTAGCTTGATGTCCATCCTCTGGTAGAGGGAAACACAGTCTGTGAATCATTTACACTCGCACTCCGCAGGCACTGGAGGCAGCAATTCATCAAATCATGCGTGTCATGGTTACGTGGAATTTTGAGAAAGAAAGTAAGGAGAGAAATAGCGCACACAATGAAAAAAGCTGACGGGGATGTCAAAAGTTCAAAAAAAGAAAAGAGGAAATGAAACATGAACTCTCGGGAAAAAGGAGGTCAGACCACACATGACACAGTGGTGAGTAAAAATGAGACAGAGAAATAAGGAATCCCATCTGCATTAAAACAAAGCCCAGCTGTCAGGAGGCTCTTACCGCAGGTATAAGCGTCTCTCCTATGAGCATACCGAAGATATCGGTAAAGGTAACAGGCTGTCCTGTGGCCTTTTTGGTCCAGAGGGCCTGGATGTAGTTGGTGATGTGTTGGGGGAGCAACAGCCTCAGCGGGTTACTGCTCACTCTGTTCATCAGCTCCTTGTTGATGTCCTTTGGGCCTTTATTTGGAAAGTCTGGGTGAGAGTAGAGACTGGACATGTACCTACATTGATAAAGAGAAAAAAAAACAATGTGATATGTTGTCAGAACATTAAATACATGCTAAAAAAGTCACTCGGGGTTGTGCCATGTTTATATAGGGGGTACTTTACTTGTAAGGAAGTTAAATCCATTCAGTCATTCCGTAAAAATGAAGATGGCGACTGAAATAAACCAGAGGTGCTCGCTGGATGCTTCATACCAGCAGAGGAAAGCAGAAATGTTTGCCAGAGAGGGGAGGCGGCAACACTAAGGTTCAGTCGGAAAGAAAGAAAGGACCAGAGAAACAAAGAGGAAAGATAAAAAGTGTCTTTTGGAAGGAACGGGTCAGTGAAAGAGAAGGTGTAGAAAGAGAGGAGAGAACAAAAAATAAAAGCTGACCAAGTGGATCCAGAGAGGCCGGCGATGTATGTGGCACAATCCAGGACCCCAGACTCAAACAGGGCTTTCATCACACCCGAGAAGCCGACCATGGCACGGAAACCACCTCCTGAGCCCGCTATGGCAATCACTGGCACCTGTAATGCCCAAACCAAAGAGTCATGCTGTGAAGAAGACGGAGGCGGCAGAGGCATCTTTAATCTTATAATTATATACTACACAGCTTAGAGTATGAATCTTGCATTCATTCTTTCAGGTTGAGTAACTTCCCTCCTGTGCCTCCATCCAGTAAGGGTGCCATGCCAGTTGCATCACGCCTTTGAAACATTTTTAACTTGAGCCTTCGGATTTTCAACTATTTCAAAATTCTCATTGTGACACATCGCTTCCTTTCTGCAGAGAAACAGACCCTGCGGTGGGGTCATAGTCACTTCTGACTACCCTGATAAAATCCCACGAAAAATCTTCCTGGAGCGGGAGCCGAGGGCCGCTGTAGCGCAGTCACAGGCAGAAGCTGGTTATCTCATTCCTCTGGAGCTTCCGGTACAAGTCAGACATGAGCGGGTCTGGCTGTAGAAGACAGCCAACCCCAGTGCCATCAAGCCAAAACCACAGTGGCAAGGAAAATAAAAACTTCGCTGAGCTCAGAGCGGAGAGCTTTTTTGGGGGGGCTTACTGAACAGTTTGCTTCCCAGTGTGAGAAATGTCAAAGTGTTATTAGGAGCTGAGCGCGCAACGTGTGAAAAATGCATGACGGCTCTGAATTTAGCGAGGCAGCAAGTCTCAGTTGAGTTACAGTACGGAAAGATCTCAAAGATTTGCATTTGTTTCCTTCTTCGCAAGTAAATGTTACATATCATAAGAGTGAATCTGTATTAGAATGAGAGATGCCACAGTGCGCACACATGTCACACCCATCATTCCTATATGCGTGTTCAATGTTGAGAGGCTCCAGCAAGATTGGCCAGCTACCTTATGTGCATCGTATTATTATATGAGTGTAAAATATGTATTGCATCGGTATTTGGCGTCTAGACTCTGACTGAATTGCTCCCCACAAGAAAATGCCAAGCTTGGCACAGTGCGGAGCGAGGATAGATCCTATTAACTTTTTCTACTTTGAAGAATGTCAGCAGGCGGCTGTTGGGGTGGAGGTGAGGCTTTTGAAAAGCTGAACATGACAAAGGAGCGGTGTAGCTTGTAATCCTAAAACTTGTAAATCGGTTAACATTGTTGCACATCTGGTTCCTTCAGCTGAAAGTTTACGAGGTCTTTAAGTTGATTATTGGTTATATGCCTGGTCTGTGGTCACCACAGGCTTTAAAAGATGATTACACGTTTTGTTCTGCGCCATTAAATGCATCATTTAATGTCACCCAATTGAATAGTAAAGTTTACGTGTCTTTCTACAGAGGTTGTCATGGACATTTCATGTCGCCATGCAAAACACAGAGACTCACCTACCCACTTGTCCGTTTTTACAATTACGTCGTGAGACATTTATGTCATGCAACCGCAGTGTAGTCAGTTAATAGCCATGGGTTAGCTTTTTACTTCTAGTGATTTGATCTCTGCTTCGAGTGGTGTGCATCTGTGAATATTATTTTGCTGAACAAAATATGTAGGCTAATTATCATAAACTTGTGTTTGCCACAATTGCTAATTTGCTAGCGTACAAAAATACGTCCGCGCTAAACAACTTTATATTGACAGCAGCATGGGCGAGCTGCGAGCTAGCAGGCTAGCAGGCTAGCAGTAAAAGTGTAAACAGAGCACCGACAGCCTGCGCTCAGTGTCATAGCTACATAATGTAGCTGGCATAAAGACTGGAATCAGGAGGAAACAGGTGGCCCAGTTATGTTTGATGGTAACAGACAATCTTTGTGCAACAGACATTAGCAAATACCATAATGTCTGCTGGTTGCAGTCCATCTGTGTGGACTTTGTTTTTGTACTTTAAACAAATCAGAGATAACATGTTCATTAGGGAATTGTAGAACCATTAGGTGCTTTATAAAGCTAACGGCTGCTGGTTGTAGCTTTGCTTCATTTAAAAATGAACATAAAAATGTTGTTTTTGTTAAAGATAAATAAGACATAAAATGTTTACAGAGAGCTTTAGATATGTAGGTCAACCCAAATGTTTTGACATAGCCAAATAAGCTGTTTCCAGTATTCATGCTAACCATAGCATCAGGCTAAATTTATAGCTTTAACCTTTAGTTTTGCATTTGATGAACACATATCACATAGCAGCAAGCAACTCTTAGCAAGAAGCAAAGAAGCATATTTAGATAGCATCTGACTCTTCCTCTATCAAAAAACTGAAAATTCATGCTGAAACTTTAATGTTTAATCCATTTTTAGCTTTCCTGTCAGCCCACAGTAGACACAGGAAAGACAAAAAAAAAAAAACATTAAATACTACAGCCCTTTATGATGTGAGGTAAAAGTCACACAAACTGTGTGCTTGATGAAACTATCACTTCTTGGTGCACATGAATGAATGAGTGTAAGCAGTTTCAGCTCTGTTCCCACCTCGTCAGGAGAGCTGGGGAGGAAACGAGGCTTCTCCATGTCGAGCAGCTTCTTGATGCCCAGCATCACTCTCTCCCTGCGGGTCTGTCTGAACTGCTTCTCCTTGTCACACAGAGCCAGGCTGAACCGCAGGTCCAGCTTGGTACTGAAAGAAACGTATGATGGAAATAAAGTTTAGTAAGACAAATTTATCGTGGGAAGGCACACCATAACTCTTGTTTTATGTTCCTGCTGAAACGCAGATAGAAGATATGGTCTTCCTGTGTAAATAACACTGTCGAAACTTTTCTGTAGGTCAGATAAGATCAGCCTCGGGGTGGCCTGACGTGAAACACACCAGCACAGACCCACAGTCATTGACTCTCACCATTTTACTCACTATTTCTAGTAACCCTTCAGGCATGCGTGGGATTTCTAAATCCCCCCACTTACCCCTATACAGTGAGCTCATGGGAATTATGACGCACTATAACCTCATATTATCTTACACAAGTATCCTCTTATTACTGAGTCAGAAACTTGATCTAAATATAAGTCTCCAGGTAAATTCCTGAGTATTCTTAAACCTGCTACACACATACAGTACGCACAGTCATTTATATATAATTAGTATTACTTAAAACCAAAATTTAATGTAAAACTAATGAGTTTTTGACTCTGATGGGGATACATACCAGATCTCCAGCGACATCTCTAAGTATACTTTGGTTGCCTGTCAAAACAATGATATTTGTCCAGTAAAGAAGGAGCTGATTTAATGGGCAAACACATAGTGTCACAAACAAAATCAATAATGTATAAAATAACATGTATGGAGGATAGTAATGGTTACTTAAAACTTTTTTCAATTTCCAAATATTTCGATGTAGAAAAAATGGAATCAATCGTTTTACACTTGTTTAAAACTTCATCACTTAATTCATCTGTTCATCTTTAACCACCAAAACTCTCCAGCTCTTGTTTTCGCACACTCTCATCTCCATACACACACATTATATTCTGGATTCATCAAATCTATAAACATATTTACTGGATTGTAATAATATGACATGTCATTTGCATATTTTCTTGCAATTGTTCTTCATATTTTTCAGTTTCCTTTGTGGAACCTCGAATTGCAAAGAATATCCTGTCGGTGCTTAGCATGTGCAAGATGATTTTTTAATGATGAAACTACCAAAGACCCTGCTGGGTTTGAATGTCTCACCTTGCCAATGAGGAAAGACTCCATCTTCGTCTGGCCTACTCTGAGCTTGGTGATGTCATAGGACGCAGTTCCAAGTGTCTCATCCATCACGTAATTGGCGTCCATTAATGTTAACTGAGTGGAGTAAACATGAGCAGCTGAATGATTAAAACAGTTCAAGATGTGTTTAAGGTCAGCTATCGACCCGTCATCAAGATGTTCTACAATGATGAATGTTAACGCAATTTTGAAAAAACAGTCTGATCATAGTTTCTGTGATGATACTGTGATATAAAGGTCTAACCTCCAGGACGTTCTGTTGGTTGGGGTCTAATATGAAGCTGAAGGTCTCGTTCCATTTTGGGTTGATGTTGTTGTCTATGTGCTTGGTCCTTTTTCTGCTCTCTGGGGCAGTTGGGATGAACAGCTCCACGTATGGATCCGGGGTGTCCACTGCACACGCACATTCAACAGTGTTACTGATTAGCAGGAATCCCGCAGTATCCCCCTGCTCATGTTTTTGTAAAAAGTTCATGTTGTTTTAAAATTATACTGACGGGCATTTTCTCCACATTCAAACAACACAGTTGATTCAGTTCTACATACAGTACATGCAACATGGTAATTAATTATGTTAAAGTCACATGAATAGGGACAAAAAAGAGGATATATTTAGACTCACACAGGTCACCCAGCGCTCCCTTGGTGACACTCTCAGCTCGAACCACTGTCACGGTGAACTTGTGAGAAAATTGCTGTTCCACCTGTAGCACAACATTCACAAAGCTCGGTTTGGCTTCCTCATCTTGCGTGGGAAAATCAGTCCCACCACAGCGATAACAGAGATTACAAACACAAATCACAAGGGTATCTAGACAATAACCCATGACGCATGACAAATGTGGGTATGAGAATATCTTGACTTTTGGCAGGTCTACATTAAACTGTTGTCCCGAGTTTCAGCAAAACTTATGATTTAAAGTGTCATTTTGTTGTATGGATCAAGTACCAATAAAATACAGATCCCGCTGGGACTTAAATGTAGGTGAAGTGGGACAACCGTATACTTTATAATAGCATCATTTCTGTTTGGGAAACTGGTAACTGCCATGATGAAATATCAATATCAGTGTTTTTTTCCCTTCTACATACCTATTCCAATGCATGAACTTCGCATATCAGCCGATAATAAGTACTGATCCAATATCAGCGCATTAAAACCTTTAATATCTCATTTTGTGGAAGTTGTTACTGTTACTGGTACATTTCAAGATTTGTTCTCCATCTCTTTTAGGTTCCTGACCTAAAACTAAATCATTCTAGCATTGGTGAGAGTACTTGTCATCGTTTTGAAAACATAATCTATAATCTATATGTATTTTTCAGTAGCTGTTTTGAGAATGCTTTGGGGGATATTCTCAAATTTTCTTTCTGAACCCCCACAGCTTTGGTGGCAAATCATCGCTGCATAAAATAACACATTATATCATCACAACACACACACACACCTTGTTCCTGATACTGTACCCTGCAAGATAACCAGCCTTTGCAAAAGAACAGTCATTATTTATTTCTTCTCTCCTCTAAAAATGTTTCTCCCTTGCATCCTGTAGTCTTGTTTTCTGCAACGATACCTACACTTAAGTACCAGTAGGAATCTTGGTGAGTATGTTATTGATACCTGGTTGATACGATGAAATTACACTGTAAATCGCAGGCTTTATTTTAAAGTGTGACCAAATATTGTTAAGAGTTTTCACTATTGTCTCCACTGTCGGAAGTTAAAATAGGGGCGTATTTAAAGGCAAACAGTGTTGCCTTTGTCCTTCGTAGATATCCATCACTGAACCCACATGTTGGAATAAGAACAGAAGATGGTTTGCATTTTTTCTTTTTTGACATCTGGTAGTACTCACTGTAGTTTTGAGGTGTGACCATTCATGAGAGACACAAGTACCTGGTTTGTAACCTACTTTTGATTTAAACTTAGAATTCAGCGATCACATAGATTATCTCATGGAAATCTCTAGCTGCCTGAAACCTGCTGCAGTGGTAATGGAAAGAGCTGTGCTGTTGCTGCGATATCTGCGTCAGTTGTTTGTTTTTTTGCTTTGGAGCAATAGCAGTCAAATTTATACTATTGTACTGTTGAGTCACCAGTAAACCAAGGCACGCAATGGAACAATTTGCACCATAATTAAATCAATTACAATCTTTGTTTAAGCTTGACCCCATTTTACTGCACCTTCAGGACATCAAACCAATACTCACGATTATATTGTTAGCCATTTTGTGTTGTCAGCTGAGTTTTTCTCAGGAAAGCAGTTATCAAGACAGGACTCAGGAGGACATCTCAGTCAAGAACTGGAGCGTAGAAGCCTGAAAGATGGAACAAAAAAGGTGTCATCAGTGCAAATTAAGGAGTACCGCTTTAACAGACTATTAAAACACACTATTGGAGGGTAATTCCAACAAATGTACACAATAAAGTGTGTTTACAGGTCCTGGGGAGTGCTACTGCATATGTAGCAAAAGGGGCCATTTGTGGCTCCAGAGGACACTGCATGTAATCTGACAAATTGCCTCTAGCGATGTCACTCAGTGGAATGCATGGAATAAAAAGAGATATTCCTGTAAGGTTCAATTTGTTGTTTTGAAACTGTCAGTAATGAGTTCAAAAGTGTTACCTAAGTACAATGCTTGACCTGTGGACTGCATTGACATTACCCACAATGCAACTGAGTGACATCATCGGAATCAAATAATCAGATTACACGATGCATGAAAAGTCTCCTTTAATAATTACTGTAACTTCTTGAGTTAGGATGAAGCTACCTCTTCTAAAAGGCACAGCTCAGCTATTAGAGACACCTTTTGCATCAAGGGGAAGTGTGGTGAGACACAAGCCCATGACAGGAGGACAGGGCCTGTAGCAGCCTTTCATGTGTGCGCAGGTGTGAGCGCACCTCATACATGTGAAAGCGAAAGATGACAGTAAGAAGGAGATGCGTCTCTCATGTTGAATGCGGCTGATTTGACTCAGCAACGATGGTGTGTTTGCAGAAGAGGCGGTATTTTTAGCAACATTGAGGCTTCTGGTGAACACACACATATGCTGATAAGACATTTGCATGCAGAGAGAAACAGCGTGTGTGTGTGTGTGTGTGTGTGTGTGTGTGTGTGTGTGTGTGTGTGTGTGTGTGTGTGTGTGTGTGTGTGTGTGTATGTGTGTGCTGGTGAAAGCACATCAAGGTCAGCGAGTCTTTTCTCAGCTGTTCACCAAAGCGTATCATTACTGAGGGGACTGGGCGCACGTAGGGAGTCCGTGCGTTCACAGGACTGGTCACGTAGTTTGGATCAGTGGTCCAATTTTGTTTTCTTTTTTTTGTTGTTGTTGAAAATGCCAGTTCACTCTGCCCTTGTTCTGCAGCGCACAAAGAGTGCATGCACGAAGGCTGTGTGTGTGTGTGTGTGTGTGTGTGTGTGTGTGTGTGTGTGTGTGTGTGTGTGTGTGTGTGTGTGTGTGTGCCAACACAACCCAGAGGCTTCCACATTTTCATACTAGGGACGCGACATGTGGAAGAGACACACGTTATGCAAATTGTGCTGGATAATTGTAGGTTTTTAGAGTCAGTAACTCTCCTGTAAAAGTGATGTCCTGCCTGAGACTCTAAAGTTAAACTATGCCACCGTGAATCACCGGTTTTCCTAAAAGAGACGGGTCATTACAGTCTCCGGAATCTAGGCTTCATTCAGCACTTGCTACAGGGCCAGTATAAACAGGTTTTGCCTGATTCTTATTCGCTGTTCGGAACAAGGTCAGATCTGACGAGGCCTGATGGTGTGAGATTACAACAGTCAATGACAGATAATTGTTAATGCTTCAGATAATGTCAGGCAACAGAGTCTGTAGTGTAAGATCTGAGTGTGCAGTTATGTAAACGCAGAACACGACACATTGTTCGCCTTGTTCCAAAACACGAAATCGGATCATTATTCATGAGCGTGAAGACTCCACTCTCGTACACAACAAAACCCGCTCTCTTCGCTCTGACTCGTCGCGTTTTTCGTTAAATTCGGGCTTTTGGCGATTGGATTAAGAATGCGTTATTGTTCTCTAGGAGCTGGCAACAGCGCGTTTTCAGTTTCCTTATATTCTGAGCTGCGTAAAGTGTTCACGAAGACGCCAAGCCACTGGCACCGAACTAACTCTACAAACTGCTCTCCCCCCCTTTTTTTGCAAGAAGCACGCAACACTATTGCTTGTAAAGAAAGGAGAATGGAAACATACCTCAGTCGGAAAGCGCAATCAACTCACAAATCCTGAAAAACGTGTCATGCTGATCGAATATATCTTTTCCACCACCGCAGGACTGGAGCTGGAGGAGGTGCTTGTCGGCTGATGTGCAGTACGCGCTCGCGGCAGTGAGGAGGATCGCAGAGTTCAAGCTGAGTGGGAAAGTCTTACAAACACAAACTACACGGAGACGCCAAAAATAACTTTAAATATTAGTTTTAAATCCACGGCAGACGGGAAAGAGTTACGCAAAACTCCGGACGAGAGTCATAGTTTTTAACTCAGCGGGAGAACGCGCGGCCGACGACTCCCCCCTCCACCTCACCTCTCCAAATGTGCTCCAGTGCGCAACAGAGTCCGACAGGCGGGAGTAAAGAGCGTGGCTCTGGGTCGAAAGACAGCATGTTGGACAAAGATTCACCTTTAGGTCTGATCTGCTGGTCATCCTGCCTAAAGTCTTTATTGATTAGGAGGCTCTCTGGGGTTTGACTGGGTTCATTCAGTGAGGAGTCTCTTGCCTTTGAACGCCTTTTAAGTAATAATTCACACAAACATGACATTTTAATAATATTCATCTTACCACATCTCTCGAAAAGAAACTGCATTAGCAGGTGATTAATCATGAATAAAATAAATCAAACATGTTAAATGCCTCTTCATGTTTATATGGATATGTATACAGGTGACATATTATATACATATTATATTATGTATGTCATGAATACAGATACATATTATACAGGCGGCAGTTCTCTGTCGTCAAATTAAATTATAGCCTACAATTATCTTGAACGACGGTCGTCATTTTGTGGAAATAGAGTCTGTAAAATCAAAGCATTGAGCGGACATTCATTTGAAATTGGCCGATTTCCACAGCAGCCTACCTGAGAGACATGCAATAATGTGAATTAATGCTTCAAAACGTGCCTGTTTCACGGAGAGACAAATCTGACTGGGAAAGTTTTCCAGACTCTTTGTGATGAACTGATTTAAATGATCTCGACTGAAAGAAGGGAGAGGAGGAGGGGACCAGGGAAGATTTCAAACTGCCAGAAAATAGCCGTTTGACATCACATAACCATAATCCAACTAAAAAAAATACTAAAAAAAAAAAAAAAATTGATTGTGAAAGAAAAGTTTTTTCCTCGAAGTGGGCCGTTACTAAATCGATTATCTTGGTTCGGCTGTACTCATAAGACAGTATCGCCTCTGCAACTGGAAGCGATGACGTCAGTTCTGCCAGCAATATAAAAGTGCTCCGTTGGCAGGTTCCGACGTTCAAACGCCCTCAGCGCTTCAGAGCGACACACTGCGGAGGAGAGAGAACGGAAGCACAGGACGGTCCGACAAAGTCTTTGGAGTATGAACAGACTCACATTCTTGGTTTTCCTCCCGGCGCTGGGCTTTCTTGTCTGCGAAGCCGGTAAGTCGAGAAAACAGAACACTGAGAACTCTGAAAGCTTGAACAGAAGACAGAGGAAGAAGTGCCGTTTCTTAACATGTCTTAAGTTTTCTATTCGTTTAGGGATTTTTATAATTTTTCAGAATTATAATGACACTGAAACTATGTCTTGGTTTGTCCTGGGATGTGTGATCCCGTTATGCTTGAGGCTTTTTTTCTAAGAGAGTAGTGTTGGTGTCTGAGGAAGTGAACTCTAATAACCGCCTGTTGTCACCTGTGACAGGTAACATATGTTGCTCAGAGCCATGCCAGAACAGGGGCGTCTGCACCGCGCTCGGAGCTGATGATTACGAGTGTGACTGCACGCGGACGGGATTCACTGGACAAAACTGCACAAAGCGTAAGTCTGAAAGACTCACATGAGGTGAAACTAAAATCACGATGCATTTGTCGCCCTGCTTTGTTTAATAATTCATTTCCTTTTTTTTTTTTTTTTTTTTTTTTTATAGCTGAGTTCCTCACCTGGCTCAAAATCTCCCTGAAGCCTTCCCCCAACACTGTCCACTACATCCTCACCCACTTCAAGGGCTTCTGGAACATCATCAACAACATCTCGTTTCTCAGGGATGCCATCATGAGATATGTGTTGACATGTAAGTGTTTCTACCTGAAGGCAAAATGAGAACAATTTCTGGAGACTGCTTCGTAACAAATCAAACAATTTGTACAGAACCAGTGGGAGTGTTTTTTTTTTCCTTTACTAATAACTAAATGGTGTTTTTTCTCTCTCTCCCTAGCTCGGTCCCACATGATTGATAGTCCTCCAACTTTCAATGCGGATTATGGTTACAAAAGCTGGGAAGCCTATTCCAACCTTTCCTACTATACGCGCACCCTCCCCCCTGTGCCCGAGGATTGCCCAACCCCTATGGGAGTAGAAGGTGAGTTCGCTTTCACCGCCTCAGGAGAACCAGTTTTCTCAGATTCTTGTATACTGAGCAAGAGCGCCTTGGCCCCATTACATCACAATGAATTGATCCCCTCTGCCAGATTAAGAGAGTTGATCTGTGCTGAGGGAACACAGCACAACATGCCCCAGCAAGCCAAAACTAAAGAACACGAAACCATTTTTTTTTTTTCCTCTCAGAATTTACCCTGATCAAGCTTTAAGAATTTACAGTGAAAGTAAACTGCCATTATAACTCAGAGTCACCTAAATGTGCTCATCCTGGGTTATAATCTTGTATGTTCATTTCCCCCCCTGCCCAGGTAAAAAGGAGCTACCTGATGCTAAGATACTGGCTGAGAAGCTTCTCATGAGAAGAGAGTTCATCCCGGATCCACAGGGCACCAGCCTGATGTTTGCATTCTTCGCACAGCATTTCACCCACCAGTTCTTCAAATCTGATATGAAGAAAGGACCTGCTTTCACTGTAGCCCAGGGCCACGGGGTAAGCGCAGCAGATCTCAAGCAACAGTCGGATTTGAGTCGGGAACTAGAGGCAACCTGTGAATGAATGATTTACTAACTACGCAAACTCTTTGTGCTTTCAGGTTGACCTCAGCCACATTTACGGAGACAGCCTGGTCAGGCAACACAAGCTCAGACTTTTCAAGGATGGCAAGCTTAGATACCAGGTATGAGCAGAGACAGCTGCACTTTAAACAGCCGACCACTTCAGCCCACACAAAGTGTCTTAACAGTTGCTTCCTCTCTTGCATAACTCTGCAGATCCTGGACGGAGATATGTATCCCCCGACGGTAAAGGAAGTTGGCGCAGAAATGCACTACCCTCCCCACGTTCCCGACTCCCACCGCTTCGCCGTCGGCCACGAGGCATTCGGCCTGGTCCCCGGCCTGATGATGTACGCCACCATCTGGCTGCGGGAACACAACCGGGTGTGCGACGTGCTGAAGGAGGTCCACCCCGACTGGGACGACGAGAGGCTCTTCCAGACCACGCGCCTCATTCTGATCGGTGAGTTTACGAGAGGCTTGACAGCTCCACAAAAAAGTTTTGAAAACGTTTGGCCGGGGAAATGAAAGCAGGCATAATAACACGAAAGGCATGTGATGCATTTGTAATGGTGCTATTGAAGTTACCGTGGGAATTGAGAAAATGGGGAAGTTGTACTTTTTATTTTGGTAATCATCTACTTGCAAAGCACGTTGCACACAGTGGGGAATTAGAGCGCTGCTGTGTTGAAAGATGTGAGGAAGAGGAAATGTTTATTTTATTGCGGGACTTCACTGCACGTCTACAAACGGTTACATTAAATCAGAACAATAATTTGAGTCTGATATGGATACTTAGAAACTATTAAAATGACCTCTTCTTCTCACTGATTGAAAAAGCTTTCTGCTAGACACAAGATGTCTCTTAAGACACTCAAAAGTTTATTCTTAGCATTAAACGCATACATCATAGCTGAAACATCCAAGCTAAATAACAAAAAGCAATGCATAACTACATTACATTAAAATCTTGAATCATTTGTCCTGCAGGCGAGACCATCAAGATTGTCATCGAGGACTACGTGCAGCACCTGAGCGGCTACAACTTCAAGCTCAAGTTCGACCCCGAGCTGCTGTTCAACCAGCGCTTCCAGTACCAGAACCGCATCGCGTCCGAGTTCAACACCCTGTACCACTGGCACCCGCTGATGCCTGACACTTTCCACATCGAGGAGAAAGAATACAACTACAAACAGTTCGTCTTCAACACGTCTGTCGTGACTGAGCACGGCATCAGCAACCTCGTGGAGTCCTTTTCCAAGCAGATCGCCGGACGGGTAAGAACGGTTTGAGCTGTTGTCGCAGCATTTCAATTTAGATTTAGTAACACTGTGATCGCTTTGAGGCAGATTTACTAACTTTACATTCATTTGTTTAGGTCGCCGGTGGCCGAAATGTCCCAGGACCTATCATGTACGTGGCCATTAAATCCATTGAAAATAGCAGACAGATGCGCTACCAGTCTCTGAATGCCTACAGGAAGCGATTCTCCATGAAGCCCTACAGCTCCTTTGAAGACATGACAGGTGAGACAAAGTCAAGATGACTTACCAGGCCTAATACTTGCAGGTGAAAGGTTGAAGAGCAATGAACAGATTGATATTAACATGAGGTGAAAGGAAATGTTGCCTCAGCCCAAATGATGTTTTCTGTTATTAATAGAATTGTTCAGGAAGTTAAAGCAAGCTTGAGAAACACGCCCAGAGCGAAGCTGATGTCAGAGATTACTTATTGTTAAAGAAATGGTTTGGACCCACTTTTCTTCCCCAGCAGCTTTTAAAGGTTAGGAATTCATTTGCATGACTCTTAAGAACCAGATGTCCATTTCATCTTGAGATAGTGTAAGCAGATTGTCATCACAAGAGGGCAAGACATAAACAGACAAGTGAGGCCTCCTGCTTTAGAGGAGGGGATTAAAAGTTCACAAGAAAGGAGGACTTAATGTTGATTAAAAAACTAACTGTGATATATGGGGACAGAGAAATATTAAGTTGGAGAAAAAAGAGGAAGGAAGTTGCAGAAACAAGAAGAGAGATTGAGTTTATCTTTCATTTGCTGGATCTGGATCAGTCAAAACACTGAGCTCATATTTAGACTAGCGGCAAACTCTGCAGCTGCTGAGTGAGTGAGACAGAGAGGCCAGACCAAAACTAAATCCAACCCCTTCCTTATGTTCCTCAGGAGAGAAAGAAATGGCCGCAGTGCTGGAGGAGATGTATGGACACATCGACGCCGTGGAGCTCTACCCGGGTCTGCTGGTGGAGAAACCCAGGGAAAACGCCATCTTTGGAGAAACAATGGTGGAGATGGGGGCCCCTTTCTCCCTCAAAGGCTTGATGGGAAACCCCATTTGCTCCCCGGAGTACTGGAAGCCGAGCACGTTCGGAGGCACCGTGGGCTTCGACATCATCAACACTGCCTCCCTGCAGAGGCTCGTCTGCAATAACGTGAAGGGGCCCTGTCCCGTGGCATCCTTTCACGTGCCTGATGTTAAAGAGACGGGCTCCATGATCATCAACTCGAGCACATCCCACTCGCGCGGCAGTGATATCAACCCCACAGTCATTCTAAAAGAAAGGACTACTGAGCTCTGATTTGTATTATTTTCTCTAACTTTATTATAAATGTCATGTCATGTCATTGTCCGTAACCGCTTATCCCTTTCCGTGGGGTCACGGGGTGTTGCTGCTGGAGCCAATCCCAGCCTTGCCTCAGGGCGAGGGCAGGGTACTCCCTGGATAAGTCGCCAGCTCATCGCAGGGCCCTCACTGATGAGCAATGTGGGGTTCAGTGTCTTGCTCAAGGACACTTCAACATGCAGCTCAGCCTTGCCCGGTGCCGGGATTTGAACAAGCGACCTTTCGATCACTAGTCGACCTGCTCTACCCGCTGAGCTACAGCCGCCCCCCCCCCCCTTTATTATAAATGTATTTATTTATTTATTTATTTTTATATTTATTTTCCTATATTTATATGAGAAAGTGGACAGTAGATTTTTTAATAGGAGATTTTGTGTATTTATGGCTGGCTATCAAGAACAAAAGTCTGTGGTTGTGTCTATTTATTGAAAGATTCCTTGTATTATAAGTTATTGTCACAGTAATGACCTCAGACACTTAAACTTAATACTTGAAAATTAGTTTACGGTTTCAGTTACTTGCTAGTGTGCATTATACTTGCAGGTTACATGTATGTTCACTAACAGTTTATCATTCGCAGAATGTGCTGTAGTAGCGATATTCACACTGAACTAAGTGGCTGATCTTGACTCTTTTGATCTCATATAGCATACATAAAGTGTGTTCCTGTTTCAGTATTTTTTCACTGATGTTTTACTTCTTCAGTCTGTGTTTTGTCTTGGGTTATTTAAAAATTCTTAGTCAAAGCTGCACTGTTGTTTTGATGTACTATTTTGATGCCAACTGACTTCAATGTTTGACACTAACAAATGCTTCCAGGAAATGGAGCGCGTCTCTCATAAATCAGCTGTGAGGCTGTTGTCATTTTCACTTCATTTGTTTCCATTGTGATTGTTCCTTTTTCCCAAAAACTCGTTTGATAGATACCTCACGAGCAGACACGTTTTTCCTTCCTGAGTGAAGACATAGCAGTTCAGGTGGTAAAAACTGGTTAAAATAAAGCAGTTTAGAAGAAGAGTATCAGTTTTCTGTAAAAGTGTTGGGGGCAATCCAACATAGATTTACCCATGATGGCAGACTGACTTCTTTGTTCCTCCTCTGAAAGTCAGTAACAGACTGCTGTTAAGAAATCAGAGTTTGCTTAACCTCCCACATCCCACAGATATTTGAATGTAGGCGTGATATGAGACTAGTTATGCCATCCATGCCTTTATTTCATCTTGGTTAGATTATTGTGCTACATTTTATTCAGTGATCCCATGCTTTCAGCTTACGAAACACAACTGTTCAGCTTTAAACTTTTCATAATAGAAGACTTAGCCTCTCTTCACTGGTTGCCGCTCAGATTTAGCATTGATTGTCAGATTTGACTTAACGCACTTCACAGTTAAGCTCCCAGCTACACTGCTGAGTTGCTGCATCCCTGTGAGCCAGGGCGCAGCCTCAGATCCTGGGCCAGGGCTTTAATGACTGTTCCTGAGACCCGGCTCGAGACAAAAGGTGGCGGGGCTTTTGCAGTCAGAGCGCTGAAGTGTCCTGCCAGAGGAGCTGTGGCTTGCAGAGTCAGCGACCTCTTTTAAAGGATGAGTTCAAACCAAAAATTCAGTCATTATCTTCTCAGCCTCATGCTGATGGAAAGCAGGGTGTTTTAAGGAACAACCTTAAAAACCCCATAAAAAATCCCTAGAAGCCCAAAGATCCTTAATTGACTTGAGGAGATGTCCTTTACACCTTTTTTTAACCCGCAACCTGTCTGAAGTTCGAGCATGAGCTTGACTGCTCATCACTGGTGGTAACATCAAATCAATTTGTGATCTCAGGTCTTGTGGAGACTTGGATTTTGCTGAACAAGCTATATGGAGTCATTTTATGGCACTTTCATAAGAACTGATAAAAATGCCTTTTATTACAGTACACACACACATACACACACAAAGCACTCTGAGCCCTTGCGTTTCAGTATATCAGATAAAACATGTAGACTCTTGTGCTGAGGAGATTTGCATGCTGAATGGCAGCATGGTATGAGCTCCTGGTTCGCAGATACGCTGCAGTGAGATAAATCACCGAAGAGGAGCAGATCATGGATTCTCAGTGAACCCTTCACTTTCTATTTCGGGGTAGGTCTGATAATTAGATGATGATCTGTCTTTATTCCTGAGGGCAAAGTAAGAGTGTTGTTAAGTAACACCACAACACAAATTACCAGCAACAGTTTCTGTGCACTGCTTCTGTTTTTAACCCTCATGTTGTGTTCGTTTCATGTTAAACAATTTTGTGTTGCCGGTCGAAAATGACCGTTCCATTTAAACTCATCATAAAAACTGTAAAAATACATAATTATCACTATTTGTTGTGTTAGATCTTTTTATCAACTTCAGTTCTTGTGAACATTACAAGTTTTGAACTTCTATTTGTTATTTATGGCCTATATACCTCACTGATCTGACCGTATACATCTTGAATTCGAGTTCTAAAAAGCATAATTTCTGGATTATTTTGACTATAAGAAAATAATCAGATGAAACATAGTATATTGTTTATCACAGACTACTTTGGGTCAAATTTACCAAGGACATTTGTTTTGAAACCATTTCATTTTTTTATATAGTCACATAAAGTAACACCAGTCGTGTTCCCGGTCAAAAGTGACCGGAATATTTTATTTGTGTATAATGGAAATTATCCCAAAACAATTTCACAATATTACAAGATCAATGTCTTAATACATTAAAGAACAACTAACAAGAACAACAACATTACAATATTCATCACTCTATCAGATGTTTTTCCCCTGCTTCCATCTTGGATTGAGCTCCATCCACAGCACGAATGTGTTGTATGTTGACACGTCTAACATGTTGAATATCACCACCATGGGCCAACGTGTCTTCCTCTGACAAGAGTATGTGCCAGTAACCTGCAAATGTGCACAAAGTAGATAAAATCATGAATATATTCAAATGATACCTCATGTATCATATTGAAATGGAAAGAACTGACTCAGTGTTGTTCATAAATGTAATGTGTACTCCACCAAAACCAAGTCTTACTTTTTTAGTGCAGTTCAAACAATCTGATGATAGAAAGATGTACATGAAAAATAAAAATCAACATACCTTATCAAGGTTGTCAACTCTGCCTTTGTTCTTGTTGTAATCCAGGATGGCTTTCTTGGGTTTCTTGTCCTCCCTGGTGATCACAGCAGCATCCCTGTGCAGAGTTGTCATCAGAGCACATGTTTCCTTTTCTTTGGACAGCAGGACACAGGAGTGTCCTCACTGCCAGTTTCCTGGCCTCTCTCCTCCTCACCAGTGTGGTGATCACATATGTAATCAATATCCTCACTTATGGTATATCGACATGCCATGGTGCTGCCACACAATGAACTGTGAGCAAGGCCTCAAAAAAGCATTTATATAGGCTACCAAAGCTGTGAGAAAAGTTCAATATTATTGAAACAATGCTGCAACTTTATGAGAACAGGTGATGTTCCCGCGGGAGAGAGACTCTACTGGGCTAAGGTTCCCATGGTGGTTGCCTGGGACCCAAGGTGTGTGTGTGTGTGTGTGTGTGTGTGTGTGTGTGTGTGTGTGTGTGTGTGTGTGTGTGTGTGTGTGTGCGCGCGCGTGCGCATGTGTGCGTGTGTGCGTGTGTGTGTGTGTGTGTGTGTGTGTGCGCGCATGTGTGCGTGTGTGCGTGTGTGTGCGTGTGTGTGTGTGTTGGCATGTGTGTGTGTGTCCATATGACAAATGAGGATGTACCTGAGATCAGTTTTTTACACTAAATGTAGTCTCCCCCATTCATTTCTAATGACTGGTCATTTTTGACCGGGAACACCAAGAGTGTACGAAAGTTTAATAAAATACACAAAATTGTATGTAAATAAATACTATTTATTTTGTGTGTTGAAATCCTCTTTGTGGACAAAGTCATGGACTCTTAGGTCAGTCTGATCAATATAAGTACATTTTTCACACACGGTCAGATTTGACCGGAACACAACATGAGGGTTAATATTACGTTCTGTTGATTTTTGAATTACTAACAACACATGCAACATGCCGTGTATAGAAGAGGAAAGGACCCTTAAGGTGGCTGCACGTCCCTAAAGCTTTCCACTTGCTGATTTACACATTGCCAGGAAACGATGCATGAAGACATTTTTACTGTATATGAGGTGTGAAGCTTAGCGCTCTGTCCAACAGCCTGCAGGAAACCTTGTGTCAGCAGTATTGGCTGGCAGCGCAACAGAGGAGGAAAGCTATTTTTCTAGGGGACCCGCTCCAATACAAACACGGTGGAAGAATGTTGACGTGACCAGCAGCACAGAGTGGTTAATCAGACCGCAGGGTGTCATCCCTTCTAGTCACAGACAATGACAAGCTACATTTTCCCATCCATTCACATATTTCTCACAACTGATGGAGAGAGCACATTAACTTTCTCCCGTCACGCTGGACGACTCGAGTTTTAAACACAAAACCACAGACAGAAGCGAGGACATTAAATTAATTAAGTCATGTGCATCAGTTGTCATCTCAACTGAACCTGATAGACAGTTCTTCCCCAATCTCATAATCTTTGTCTTGTACTTCAAAAGACCAGGCGTACGATTCCCCGCCAGAGACGTGGCCCGCCATGGCATGAAAATGACCTAATTGTGTGTGCACATTATTTGTTTTCCTCAATGTCAGTTGCCTGAGGGTGAGTGTTATTATTCCATTGTGCATCAATGTGTGGCATGCTCAGGTCCTGGTCTATGAGATAGAGCAGGGGAGCACATTTTGCTTTGTGTGTGTGTAATGAGCATGAGCAGGCCGTGGGCCCTGGTGTGGGAGAAGATCAGGAGACTTCAGTGAGTGTTTTCCCTCTGACCGCTTCTGGACCTCTCTGGAACCAGATCCGGTGTAGAGGCCGTGATCCGAGACTGGAGTTACGTGACGCCTTGCAGGTGGCAGGAACTGGGGTCAACTGGGAGCTGCCGCCGGCCACCACCGCACGAGAAGCACTGGCACTGACCCACTTGAGTTCACTGATCATGTACATAGATTTTTACCAGCAATCGACAACAAATATAGACTGAGAATTCGAGGGTATTAACAGAAAAATCTTCATTTGACTCAATGATGCAATGAGTTAAAAGAGCAGTCCATCAATTTAGCATTACATTGCTGTAACATTGATTGTAATTTCACAGTTTGGTCGCTACAAAAGTTGGCTTCAAAGTCTGGTGCTCTTGCTGGGGGCTTGTATGCAAGTAGAGGCTTTTGCAGCCTTAAACTGTTGGCCTGGCACGGGACACTTTTGGAGACAGCCTGACTGCAAGAAGATAGGCTGATTGTTTATTCAAAGCTGCTGCTGTGCAATGTAACGTTCTTCCTAATGTTTGAACTGTGAATATTTTTGCAACTGAAATTGTCTGAGCTGAATCTCTTAATTTTCTCTGTGCACAAAGCCTAGACATCATGTCAGGTTTTAAGTTGATAATTGCTAATAATTTGTTGTCTCAGGTCCTAAACACAGTTGCTGGTTCTGTTTGTGTGCTGTGACGCTTACTTTCTTGTTTTGAATGTGTAGGTCAGTGAAATGCAGCCCCTCGACCTTCACACACAGAGTCAAAGACAAGACGGTACTGTACGTGCCCAACTCGTTACATATACAGTATGTCACATAATGTAATGATGACCTGCAGAGCTGCCCTTTGTTTTATATATGCATTTTATATCCTCAGTTGGAGAAAAAACATCCATGGTTGTAGTCCTTAATGTTACTTTTTCAAGTCCAGCAGAAAAAAGGCAACTTTGGCATCACTCTCTATCATCAGAGTTTGTCTATCATCAGAGTTTGTCTGTGCTGATAAGTTGTTTTTTTTCTGAATGTATTTCTGTGAATTGATCAGTCATTCTATGATTACAAGCTTGTGAGAACAGTGACCCTGGTTATTAAAACATTCCTGTAACGGGCAGGAGAATAAGTCAGAGAACCAGAAAATAAAATGGTATTTGTGTTATTGAGGTGATTCCATAGGATATACAAGAAGCTGCTGTAAGAAAACCAGGGAATGGCAATAGATAAGCACACAATGAAACATTGTGCAATCAGAGGAAGAGACGACCTGATGACTCATCTTTGTCTGTGTGTTTACACTCCACTTTGGGTTGCTTTTGGCTGAACAAGTTTCATCAAGGTTTATAGTTTTTTAAAAAACGTCCTTTTGTTGACACTAAATCAGGAAGTGGAACTAAGTGAGTAAACTCTGAAGATAAGGTGCGTGTTGAGAAAGTAAACAGAAGAAAGGAAGACAGAAAGAAATCAACAAAAGAAAGAAAAAGTCAAGGAAAGAAGGGCGGAAAGGCAAAGAATAAATAACCAAGAGCAAAGCAAATCTAGCTTTCTTTGTCTTCACTACTGCCAAGTCTGACCCTGATGTTCTGTTCATATGCGTGAGTTTCAGTGGGGAGGAATCCCTGGCACCTGATTGTTTCCCCCAAGCTTCATCTGATGTGTACACTATAGGCAGAAACTACATACAGAGCCTTTTAGGGTGAAGATGCCTTTACTGTCTACAACACTACATCACAGGATGATCAAACAACAAAATAAAAACACATAACAGCTGTTAAACTGTCAGGAATCACGCAAGCCATTACTCATATATCATATCATCGACACACACTTACTCATCAATCAGACATGTCGCTTTTATACATTTACATTTTCTAAACCATCTGAAGGCCTGAAGAAGCAGGTGCAGTGGATGACATCACACACCAAAGATTGTAAGACGTGATCTTAATTCATCTTACTCAACTACCTGTGCCTAAGAGTACCATAATCAGTTTATGAAACCTGAAACCTGATCTCTGTCTCATATTTCTCAATCATGCAAGTTGAATAATAGCTTCACATTTTCTCAAGTCTATTTTAAACTGTGTAATGACATGTCATGTCAAAAGGGTCATTAGTCGCTGGAATCATTCCTTCTGTCCACACCACGTGATGGGATCACACCCATCAACATGTTGACAGTCTGACCCATGAGCACTCAGTAGTCATAGGTGGGATCACACCCATCTTCAGACTCTGTGTCATTTTGATCTCATCTTCACACCTGTAACCAAGCTGCTCTACAGACGACAGAAATGATTGAAACTGGGAGACAGTGATCAGTGACTTAAACAAATGTGAGCCAGTGGAGTACAGTAGGAGTGACTTTGAAACATCACTGCACGGGTGTGATGCTATGATGCTGACAAAGTTTAACAAAGTACACCTGGCAAAGTACTCAAAAACATTTCTGTGGCAGTCCTTGCCACAATAGGTGACTCCAGGAAGACATTCTTGTCATGATGACATGCACAGACTCAAATATGAAAACAATACCAGCCATGCTGTGGTTACTGTTAATAAGAGATGAAGGACAAAAAAAGATCAGGATTTATTTTTAAAGGTGGCCAATGTACGTTTTACAGCCCGTCTGGGTTAAATTTTGTTTCAAGTCTGTTCTGGTTAATTTCAGTTGAATAAAATGTTTTTTGCACACATACTTCAAGTTTTTAGGTAATTTGTTTTATATTGCCATGACAACCTTCACACACACACACATACACACAGATGTCACCCATATGTCATTCATATTAATAGGAGTACACACAGAGACATTATCATCAGTGTGGCTCAGTCCCTTTCTCACACACTGCTCTTGTGACTTGTAAAATGTCAGTTATTTGATCAGGTCTCTTGAAAGCTTTCCCATGTTAGTAATAGGGTGTCTTGAGCTCTCATACCTGGACACACCTTGCATGTCTCTCATATCTTCTCTGACTTACACATACAGTGTGTTAAGTTGGGAACAGTTTTCTGATAACAAACAAATGAGTAAAGAGTTGTGGAACAGCTAAACCCTGCAAAAAATGTAAATTATATCACAATACAAGAACTCACTGCAGCCAAACAACATTACCAGCTTATAACATAGACCATGTGATTCCCATTTTTAATATTTCAGGAGAAGTTCTCCTGGCTAGAAAAGTCTCCCAGTACTTTTCCCTTTCAAAGAACAAAACACATGTTTCTAATTTCATTTCTCCCAGGCCATCTCAGTAAAATGATGTGTTTGTGTTTGTTGGAAAGCTCGGTGAATCAGACTCCACAGGGATCCACATTTGGCAGGACAGTCGCACCCAGAGACTGATTGGGAGCACATTCAGCAAAGCGATGCTTAATTGGCATCCAGCATCAGCACGTAACTTCAGTGTTGGCTGATGAATGTGCGTGTATGTGGGTGTTGGGTTTGTGGAGGTCCATCCGCCCTCTCCTTCGTTTTGAGACTGTCCCTTCCAGCTCTCTTGGTTAAAGTCCTCAAACAAAGGCTAATGGATAAGAGTGGTAAGAAAAGATGATAATGGATTTCTGGGGTTTTTAAGTACGTGTGGATGTGTGCAGTCGCACATGTCCTTCCAGATGTCTCCTGGAAATCCATTTACCCTTGAACCATGATTATATGCTTCGTCATTTGTTGAACACACACTGAAACGCTTTTGCAACTTTATTCACACAAGGAAACTCACATTTGGGAGAATTTTTCTTGTCATGAATTCCCCACTATCATCACCTCTTTGAATTTCCATTTAAAAACTTTCTTCCTGACCGAAATTAGATCTGATCAGGGTTCATCATCTTTCAACTCATGTTCCGACATGTACACATACAGTATAAGGAAGGAGAGTGAGCGTAATACAGAGAAAAGCTCTCAACTGCTGATGACGTAACTTTCTTTGAATGCTATTGTTTGTTGCTTTTAAGAGCAGCAACTCATGTCAGTGGTATCTCTTACTGCTAACTGTGATGCAGTCAAAAGCACCAGAACTCAGAATACTTGTCAAATTGTCTTCAAAAATGATATCCCCATAATCCTAGTATTCAGCCTTTTCTCTCCATTTCTTGCTTTACTTAAACTTCAAGTCTCTTTTCTTTTAAATCACCCCTTTGCTCTTAGTTAGTGATCATGGAGGACGCAGCTTATCCCACAGCTGCGACTAGTCTACAATAGAATCATACTGCAGTTCTATCAGTGCATGGGAATCCCCAAGCAGGTCTTAAGTGGGGACAGCTCCCTTTCCACCTGTCCATACTTACTGACACTTGACATTTGAATAGTTTCATAAACTAGTCTAAATTGTTAGTTGTTAGTTTTAGGTCCCTAACTGGTTCGGTATACTCGTTTTAAAACACTCTTGGTAACAGTTTATACAAAGTGAGTTTCCATTTATTGTAAACGAGCAGTGTGGAAGAAGTGTCTGGATCCTTTACTTGAGTAAACATAGAAATACCACACTTTAGAATACCCCACTGCAGTCCTGTATTCAACATGTGACTGAAGTGAGGTGAAGTATATGAGTAGCTTTAGCAAAAGTACTTAATGCAGAACAAGTTTCCCTGTGAGTGTTACACTATTATATATATTTTAAAAGCATTACTACATTGTAATGTTGTAGTTACACAAGCTGGAGATTTTTTGAGCCATAAGATATATCTGCGATAAGCCGATATGACCTGATGATATCAGCCAACTGATATATCATATGACCTCTAGACAGCGTATTTTTCTGATAACACCAATGAGGTGAATTATGAATGCCACAGAAAATTGCGCAAGTCCTGTCTGACACCTGTCTGTGGTTATCTTTCTATCCCTGAAAACAATCCCACATTACATGCTTCTAGTGTGACTTTTTATCAGGAAACATAAGGGGGGGAGTAAGAACAGTGACGATGAGATACATCTTGATAAACATGTGAGGTGACAACCATGTTTTTCACATTTCAATGTCAATGTTTGACGTCTTTCTCCAGAGAGACCATACTGTCTGTCACAGGTACCTGCAACCTTTCACGAAGAGAAACTGCAGCAAAAGTTTCCATGACATCTTTGTAATGTGTTGTCACAACACGTCGGGTGAGGTGACAACTAACCGTCTGCTCAAAGTGTGTCATTAGCGCCAAAAATTTACTTCCTTGTAACAGAGGAATGAGTCCATTTTGTCATATAGCCATTTGAGTATAACTCACACTGGGATTAACTAACACAAGTCTATAATTTTCTCAAAATCACACAGATTAAAAAAGACGACTCACTCCGTAATTTACCTGAAAGAGAGCAGAATGTCGTCAATGGAAACAGACCAAAAAAGAAGATATTTTGGGAAGGTTTGTTCAAAGTTCGGCTTATGTTAGTCAACCCAAACTTCAAGCCAACGTCTAAAATTTAGCATTTTGCTTTTATGTTAACTGAATACATTCGATTGCAATAAAATGAGACCCCTCACAGTGTAAACATGTACAAATGTTTTTAAAACGCTGTTAAGCCACATAATGCTACAATCATTCTGTCAAGTTTCATTTGATAGGTGACTATGGCTCAGTGGGGTTCAAGAATAAGGTGGGTGATGTCTTATTTCATTTATTTATTTTTTTGTCAATAAAATCCCATGAAAAGACAAGTGACACACGTTTATACTATATTTGGAGATCACCATCCAAAAGCAGAGCCAGAATGAAGATCACTATGTGTGAACTGTTCAAAGATGTGATCTAGGAGCTCGAGGAGAACTCACCAACAGCCTTGGACGCCACAGTAAATAGCTGGTTGAGTCACAGACAGTTCATGGAGCCAGGAGCGAGCCAGTGAGAGCCGACCCTCCTCTCTTTTCTCCTTCTCTCCACTGTTGTCATCCACCACAATCTGAACCTAAGTATGTTTCTGCTACACCGCAGATTAGTTAAAGATGAACATGTCGCCACAAAAACTCCTGGAAATATCCCCAGCAGTCCTTAAAAATATCCAGTGGCAATTTGGCAGACGTGTTGACTTGTAACAACATAACAATGTTACCTAACCAATGATAAATAGATAAATAGATTTATTTGGCACTATCTTAAGCTGTGGACTGATAGCAGTGGATGGGCAAGACTTCTTTGTCAGTTTTAGCATTTTCATGCACTTTGTTGACACTAAGAACAAAAGAACATTTTCAGCCAAGATCTTTTATTATTGAAGTGGATAAAATAACTAATATAGCATCGTTTTAAACAAAAAGAATGTATAATGTCCCTGTAGTCCTTTGACATGTGGGTGTAGTTTTTGAATAATGTTAATTATGTTATGTGTCTACAACAACAGTGATTTCAAAAGGACATCCTTGTGACTGAGACAATGACATGATGCTAAGGAAAACATATGGTAAACCCTCAGCAGTCGTTTGCAGGTTTGAACTGGATGAGTCACTGTAGACACAGGGCTGCATGTAAACACACTGAGTCTGAGGGGGAAGTCAGCTGGCGGAAGTGAAGGTGGGTGTAAGACAATTGGAAAGGGAGTGGTGGGAGGTGAAATGAGAGGGAAGACTGAGAACGGGCAACTGGTTTCTGTAGTTTCTTCAATGACCTGACGTCAGTTGTCGTGTTTGTCATACTTTAACTGTAGAAAGGCATGAAGCTTAAAGCCCAAGGCCTATTAGATGTTGCACTTTAACCCAACTCAATCAGCAAACATGACACTCCCTCTGAAAAACTTACAGGTACCCATGTTTTGTCATCTGGTCTCGGGGCTCCCGGATTTGTCACATAAACTACGTGACCAACAGAGATCCCGTCATTGAACTCGCGTCTGATGGATGAGTCACACAGACAGTGTAGGCTGTTGCTGTGGATCTTTTGTAATTACTGTATTTCAAAAGGACGGAAGTAATTATGTCTGATGATCCAATGACACATCAAACTGTAGTTTGTATTTCTTTTTGGTAACTTAGCATTTCAACTTCTGTATTACTTTGTATATTTGTTTAAATTCAGTATGTGCTCAGGTGTAAACATTGCCTAATAAATGGTGTACATAGTACATGGATTTCATCTTTCATCTTTATTGACTGTAATCCCAGCATTATCCTAAATATTGCAACATAAGTTTTTCAAAAACATAAGCCTATCAAATGATCTACAGTTTATATGACCAAAAGCCTGATTACTACACAATCAACTTGTTGAAATGGATAGTCAAGTAATCAATCTGCAAAAAACTGATCAAAACCTATTTTGGTGATCTTCTTAAATGAGAGGATTTGCTGATTTAGAAGCTCTGCCAATAATGTTATGTTTTCACTCATGTCCATTGGTTGCTTGGGTAGATTGTGAGCAGGATTACATGAAAACTACGGAACAGATTTCCATGAAACTTGGACTGAGGATGGTTTTAGTGTGGATCCAGATAAAGGGACAGGTCTACGACCTCACTTTCTTTAACTTTGTGGGGCAGGGTGTTTTTCAGCTTCTTTTTAATTTCTCAGAGAAAAATACAAAGATCTTGACTGATGTAAATGTGGCTGCTGGGGGGCCTTGATGGAGGGATGCAGTCTAGTATAATATTGGTTTGGGATTGCATATGTTTCAGGGTTTATCATAAAAAATAGCACCACAAAAAAAAATAAAAAATAAAAAATAAAAACTCTGCAACTCTTTAGCTTTGCAGCCATGTTTTTGTGTTATCTTATCTGTTCCTTTGTTTTACGGTCTGCTCCATGTTAACTGATTTATCTCATCTCATCTCAAAATGTTTTGATCTTGATTTTGCTAACTGTGTAGCCTTGATAATAAATACACACACACACACACACACACACACACACACACACACACACACACACACACACACACACATATATATATATATATATATATATATATATATATATATATATTATATGTGTATATATATCTGTGCTCGTGTGTGCACATATAAATAGATATAAATATAAATTCAAAATGAAACTTTGAAAATTAAACTTTTCAGCACCATGCAGAGAACATGAATGACTTTAAGCCCTGCTTCACCTCCTCATCACAGACCTGCTGCACTCACTGACTCTCCTGCAGTCAGGAGCTCCTACTAGTGGCGGCTCAGCTAACATAAATAAAAGACAGGACAATGTTATGTGTGTGCGTCACTTTTTCCCCAACAGAAACCGTTGAGGAGGCCCCCTCAGTTGAAAACAGAAACACCAACATTTCTGCGGGATGACTACTATTTATGAATGGGCCTTGGTAGTAACAACAGTGGCTGAGGCGGGGAGGTGGGTGACTGCCGCCACATCACTCCCTCCCTCCCTGTCTTACGCACCACTTGCTAGACAGACTGGTTGTGCAATAACTGAGCACACACGCGTATATGGAGTGAATCAAAGGTCTCTGGAGAAATGTAACCACTAAAACACAGACCGTTTCAATTATTAAATCCACATTTTCCTGTGTAGCACGACTTTCTCGTATTTCTCAATTTCATAAGTGATCATGACAGTAATGATGATGATGGTGATGATGATGGGCAAATTACTGACTAGCAGTGTTGGGTTTTTCCATTTAAATCCATGCAGTCCGTATACTTTGCAGTACATGCATATATTACAAAGGGCTTGTAATCTGAAAGACATCAAAGACAAACATCAGGTAAATGATCAGCAGCCAGGAATTCAAAAACCACTCACACAGCCAATGTGAACAGGTGTACAAATCCCAGCGCAGAGATGAAGCGGCACTCAGAATAGATTAGATGGATCTACAGAGGTGACAGGATCAAATGTCAATCTGTCCTTTGAATAGATTTTAGTTAAAGACGCAAGATGTAAGAATTACAGCTGAGAACATAAAAAAATTTACAAAATTATCAATAGAACGTGACCAGCTACCACGGCTCGTTACAGACCCAAACTCCTGTGCTAGGAGAGTAAACACCAACACCTCCCCAAGCTCCCAGTCTGAAACCACTTGCTCCATGGTCAGCTGTACTAACCATCTGATGACAGCTACAGTATGTTTGGAGTATGTATTCGACAGGCGGCCATTCCAAGGAATGGAGAAAAATAGTTCTGAGCATATGATGTGGATTGTCTTGAAAAAGGAATGTTTCAGCGTCACAAAAGAAATACGGTAATGATTTGTCTCTCATGAAAGGACACGTTGCCCTGACTTTGTTTGCAGGACATTCGTGCCACCTCACACGCGAGGAAAGTGTTTAGGAAAGAAAAACTTTCACCCACGATGAATCACTGAAGACACAAAGGTTATTTTCTAATTCTCTCCGTACGATCAGACGAGCTCACGTGCAGACACTGGAGCAGACAGTCACGCATGAAGATGCAACATTCATACAAAAAACATCCATTTATTTGTGAGAGCACATGGGTCTGTTATGCTGTTGATTCATCCTCATCTGTGTTGCCTGTTTCATTTTACCCGTTTCTGACCAGATCTCAATCTATCTACACTTCATCACAGTTTCCAGCTGTTAGTTGGTGCTTCAGGCATTTTTACTGTACCTTTACTGGAAGTGTAGGCAGAGGTAAGGTATGTAAGTGTTGGGTTCGTTCAACCGTTTTTTCAGAGCTTCTATGCATTTTCTTGTTAGGCTTTTTTTTCACCTGCCTGTAGTATTTAAAGGTGCAAAATGCAAAAAATAGCAATGTGTTGAATTAATACTCAGAAAAAAAGGGGGCAGGATATCATCAGACTAACTGATAACTGCTGATAACTGTTGCTGCCATTAACTACTTAGCTCACTTAGTTGTGCAGGTAGTGCTGCTACAAGCTGACTCAGCCCACACTGGGAGCTCAGACCACTTGTGGAGTGTTGATGTTTTTTTTGCTATGGGACTGTCACATTTGAGATAGAAAGTGGCTCAGGGCCAGCTGGCTGGCATGCCTCAGAAGATATCTGCAACACCAGTGAATACTTTCATTTTCTTACACTCTGTTAATAGTCTTCTTTTTTGAATCATTTTAACTAAAATTATTACACACTGCCCCTGCAATGTGGTTGCGACTTGTCAATTAGAATGTAGCCACGACCTAAAAGCACACATCAAGTAAAAAGTAGGGTAATTTTCTCATAACCTTACATGTAATTGTCCTTCTTTTTGCAGCCAATGCAGTCGCCTCATGTTGGCCATTAGGAAGAATGCAGGTTTGAAGCTCTTCTGCACTGGTGTGAGATCTGGGGTATGGCGTCTCCACTCTCTTGCCAGAGCCTGCCAGGAGGCAGTGGCAATGGCAAAATTTACTGTAGCAGATTGATTGAATTCTACCAGAGAACTGAGTCTACCACAGTCGTAAAGAAAGAATGTGGAGAAAAGAATTTGCGGAGGCAGCGAACTTGGTGCTTTCACCCATGAACACCTGGCTGTACACAGTGGGCGTGGTTTGGAAACGTTTGTTTAAAGTTTTAATGTGTGAAAGCTGCTCCTCGTGGCTTCAGAGTGTGTTGGTCTTTACATGGTTTCACCTGTGACTGAAAAACAAAGCCTTTCGACGTGAGAAATGGCAGGAAGTCGTTGTCGTCCGCCTCACTGAGCTGGAAGTGAAAACTCCTGAGTCAGAAAGAAATGTGTTGACTGTGGGCCTCACACAAAGCAAGGCCGGACTTTCAGACATCCTCTCATAACACTGTAATAGCCCACTGCTGTCATAATATTGGAAGACTCTCAATTCCTGCTCATGAGGAAAATGTCAAACGCAAAACCACATCTGGATTAGAGCCGGGCCAGAGGAAAACTACAGACTGCTTAATGTTTCCTGCTGAGAGACCAGAAGACCAAAGACTGTAACTCATCTGTAAAGTGATTCTGGAAAGTTGATGATGTGAGAGGATTAAGCAAAGAGATTACGTCTTAATTATAATGAATGTGTTCGTCGGGGGTAGACGCCAATATTAATCTGGCTACTTGTTGTAATATGAGATGACAGTGGTTTCCTCTTTTGGTATCAGAATTCTTTGCTTTGACATCGATCCATGACAAGTGTTTAAAAAAGGAACCTGTTTGAAATACGTCATATTAATATTAATCCGGCATGATGCACCTCACCTAGGAAGAACAAAGTGTCATTGTGAGCTGTGTCTGATAAGAATGGTATGTGCATCACCTCCTTACCTTAGTTGCGATTTCCTCCTGTTTGCATTGCTAAGTCAATGATTGATAGCCTCGGGTAAAGCCTTCTCTTAATTTAGCTGCTCCCAACACCTCCAGCTTACCTATGGTATGCACGCGCCACTGAGTCACCTGCATGAAATGAGACAAAAAGGAACTCGCCCATGCCAAACATGAGGGAAAGAATCACTGAAAATCTATCAAAAACCTCATACATGCTCGAGATTTATATTCTGATCCGTGTGACTCAGAGCTTTTAAGAAAAACCAACACTCATCGACCCCAGTGTGCATGTATGGTGAGCAGTAACAGGTTTGCAATTGCAGGTTTTGAGAAATGAGGTACTATAGACCCTCAGACGTCATGGAGTGTGTGGTTCATATAAGAAACGCTGCACATAAGGTAAGAGCAAGCTGGCAAACACATGCAGACATTTACGGTAAGTCTCCTGGCCCGTATATCTACTAGCTGTTCCAACTGCCCACACGTTTTTTTAGGTTTAAATACTGTTTAGTTTGGTTGCCATGGTTTTTACACATTTGCTGTCACTGTCTGTACTCTCCAGCCTCTGTGGAGAGGGGGCATGCTGGTAGACATAAAAGCATATTTGTAAAGCAAACAGAGACATAGTGGTGTTGGTGAGTCATACAAAATTGAGGAAGTAGGAGGTCTGGGAGGTCAACATTTCTTTTCTTTTAACTTTACATCCTCTTCATGTCTGACTCCATCTAAATCTTCTGCAGCATGATGTACATCGTAGGAGACCACAGTGAATTGAATCCCGCTATTTCTTATTGACATATGGATTGGTATGTCTGTAACTGTGACTTTGTGATATTTAAATATCTGTATCTACCTATAGTTGTTTATTTGGAGGTTTCATGCAAGACCACTAGTAAACATAGGCAGAGAAGACATAGCAACCGTGATATTAAAGGTGCAATATGTAAGACTTGCCCACCTGTTGTATTCATATTCAAAACAACACCATAGAGCAGCCGCTCACTGCTGCCAATCCTAGCTGCCATAAGCTAGTTAGCTTGGTAAGCCGTGCATCTAGAGGTGTGGACTGGGAGCTCAGAGCACTAGAGGAGTGTTTGCTGGGGTTGGCTTGAACTGGCTTGAAGTGGCTTGAACCAGGAAAGGCTGGTGCTAGTTTGTAAGTGTGCTAACTTCAGCAGACGTCTCTGCGACACAAAACATAAACATGTTTAGTTAAACATTAATGCTGTAATTTCTTCACTCTCTGTTGACAGGTTTATTTTTCCCTAACTACAGTTCTAACATACTGCACCTTCAAACCAATAGAGACATTTTAAAAGAAACAACCAAGAAACAAGAAGCTTCAATCTCCAAGTTCAGTGTATTTATTTAAGATGAATTACTATTTTCTACTGCTATTACTCATTTAATTACTAGTTTATTTAGGATGCCACAACAATAATGCATAGCTACTGTGAATCTGGCAGTGCTATATATTTGTTCATGGATGTACACATGTGGAAATGCTACAAAACAAAATAAAATCCTTATTCAAGATTCAGAGATTCAAAGCATTCATTGCTACGTACACAGCTGAAGAAACAAGTTTCCCAGTACAGTGCAAATCCGATAAAACACTTATAGTTACATCACCTTAATAAATGGATGGAAATGCCAGGTGTAAATGCAAAGATCTATGATAAACAGGAAACATTTTAGTTGATCGTCAAGCAGTGTGCAGCGTTTTAGCTGTTAACTGTTTAAGCTCCTTGTGTAAAAGACTATTAACTTGAAAATCTAATTTTAAAGTAATTACTCAAGGCTCTACGAAAGCATAAGGCTGCCCTCTAGCTTTTAAAAGAAGGTGTGAAGGATCTGACTTAGTTTCACCCTGTTATCCAGCCAAGAGAAGTGATCCAATGATTCATGATGACGTAAGGCAGTGACTCTGATCTGGGTCAAATGCGCAATCATCTGCACCCATAGCGACACTGAAAGTGGATTTTTCCATACAAGGCTTCTTGCTGCCCTGGGCCTTAATGTATTTTTCATGTGGCCTGTACAAAATGCAGGACAGTATCAGGTCTTTGCTGTTTGAACATGTCATTGCTCTACAGGACAAACATTAAGTCTATTTGCACTATTTTAAGTAAATCACATACAATATGTGCATATTCTGCCACAGTTAAAGGAGAAAAAAAGAATAGTTTCTTAAGACTTAAAGTCAATTGCTTTTGCACTTGCTAACTTTTCTTGTATGAGGCCCCTTTTAATGGTCACATAAATAATTTCATTGTTTCAGTCAACTGTTGTATATTTTTTTTAACAGTCTGAAGCTCAAATCTTGTTTTGTTGTTATTCATTTCAACAACTCTGATTTAAATGTAAGTCACGCCTGTCATATCAAAAGATACATACAGTTTTATATTACAGTATTGACTATTTACTGACTTTGAAATGGATAAATAGAGATAGATAGAAAGTGAGGCTAATATTGGACTGTCAGCTGACATTTTTAGAACTGATGGCACTAAACATTCTGCTAAATTCCATTTTAAGAAGCCTGTATGACCGAGGGACTGAAAATAGCTGTAAACCCCACCTGACATGTATCCTGCGTGTGCCTGAATAAAAACACCCAGTAATCCTTTAAGCCAATAAATGTAGGACACAGACACAAAGGACACCAAAGGACAGAAGTCAACCACTGCTACCTGAGCTGTCCCCCAAAATATTATTTGGGTGCTGAGAGCATTTACATTCCAATTTTCATTCATTCATCAGCATTCAGCTAAAGTGAAGCTTACACAGACGAAAGCAGGTAAAAACACAGGACTCAGAGCAACTGAGTGCTTTGGTTTTTTTACGCTGAAGCTTGTGGAGAGATATCGCCTGATACGTACTCTCTGCATGCTGGTCTCAGGTGAAACCTAAGAACACACACTGTCAAAAGCAGGACAGGAAAATATACAACTATGCAGGCACTGCTTCAGACCATCCTCCATGAGCATGATAAAACAGGGAAACTGTCACTGAGACCTTTTATATCATTTAAATAATACAAACCTTTGTGGGGGATAGTAGTGGTGAGAGTAATGGGTTACTTTTTTACACTAATACATTTACCAACTGTATGTCATATCAATCTTTTTACTTGAGTGTCTCCATTTTATGTTGCATTATCTTTCAGACGGAATGGATGTACCTTTTACTATTTATATACATTATATACATTTATATACTTACAGATTTGCATGATAGTTGCTTGGCAGATCAACATTTTATAGTCACAGTAACAGTTTTCCTGCATGTGTTACAGGCCCCGTTTAGTATTAATACTCTACTGTACTCTACTACTACTACTACTACTACTACTCTACTGTTAGTTTCCACGTTCGAACTGTACCTTTACTTCATATTAGAAAGAAAGAAATATATTGCCATATTGGAAAAAAAAAAAAAAAAAACCTTTGTAACAGTGAAAAAAGCTGAAACAAACCTCAGAAAGAACCCCAGAAGAGGGATCCCTCTACAGACAGACATGCAGTAGATGTGGTCACTTGTACAGAACAGAACAACAAAATCACAGTTTACAAATTTCATTGACAGAATATCTGATACATGGAAATTAAACATACATAAAAATATATATGAAGAGCTTGTTGCAGCTGTTATAACGCTGTGATCCTACCCCCTCACTGGAGTACCACAGTGCAGAAACAAGTGATGGGGGGTGGAGTGGCTGATTCAGAGACCCCATTTGCCCTAATACAAGACACAGAACCATCAAAATGATTTTGAAGCTGTTTAAAAAAAAAATAAAAAAAATTACATAATATTGCTGTAATGAATCAGCAGCAATACTACAATCATGTGTTGATGACACTCTGAAAGGGGCATTTTGTAATATAAGTGATTTTACCCTTGAGACTTTGAGCACTGTTTTTGCTAAGACTAACTCTATAGACTACTTTAACCTGAGTAAGAGTTTGAATGAAAGACTTGTAGGTTTTCGTACATTGCAGTTTTATAGTTTTACCTTTGTAAAATGTTCACACTTCTTCTACCATAAATAAGCAGAAATTTCTACAAGATGAGGACAGGCAAATACATATCAGGCATCTTGTTACAAAACTAAAAGAATTACACATTCTTAATTTGACCTGGTTGTCAACCCTTAATTTCTTCCATGATCTGAAGAACCTCAGTGCCTCACCATAAAAAAAGTCATTTTGTCATGTTTGCTGTAGATATCTTCGGTTTCAGTGCTTGCTCCCAACAACACAATAAATCTCACTTATCTGTGAAAAGATGCACAGGTGCATGGATTCTCGTTCTTTAATCCGTTTTTATACTCACTTAAACATTTGTACATCCATGTGAACATGAAAATAAATGTTTTCCTAAATGTAATGCTAGTTGTGGGCACGCATAAAAGGAAAACCATAGTTAAAAAAAGGATTGAGAGACTACAATGTGATGTTTGTGTTGAAAATAATGGAGAAGCACATGATAAAGCATCACTAAACATTCCCTGCCCGTAGCCAGAGCTGTTTTGCGCTTTAAAAGATTCTCCTTCATGTTTTCCTTTCCCTGTGAAGCTCCAGATGCCTCGCAGAACTTTGAATTCCAGAAAGATCCTTTTATTTGAGAGTTCATCTCAGGGATAGAGTTAACTCTTGATGCGCCATTTACAGTAGTGAAATATAACACAGTAGCTGTTGTGTGCTGCTCCTGGGAAGAGGAGGCTCTTCTCTTAACTTTCTGAAGTTATGAATAAAATGTTTTGTTCTCTCTCTCCCTTTATCTTTCCCCCTGTCCCTCTCCCTGCCTTCATTGGGCCATCATCAAGTGGCTTCGGCTTCTAATTCCTGAGGTGAAATCCTCTTAGGATCTATGCTCTATTTCTGTTCTATAGGGTCTTTTTTGAAATCTCCATTAGACCAAGCTCATTGGCTGGCGAAGACACGTGCACACACACAAAAACACACACTGTCCAGCAACAGATAGCTTAGTGAAGTGATCGAGTGTCGGACCAGTGCAAAGTTTAGCAACTGAATCAAAGGGAGGACTTCTCTGTGACGTGGGAGGTAAGAAAAACTCTTGTTTTTTGAAGATAATGGAGTGAAATGAGATAAAATTTTGAGGATATGTGTTTGAAAAAGAGAAGCTTGATTGTGAAGCTATTTGCTCTACATGCTTTTACATACATTTGACACTGTCTTTGGGGGCATTTGAGATTTTTCATGTATATACGTAACCATGCATACTACATTAGAACATTAAGTGTCATATAGAGAGGTGGGGTTTTTTTGCATTTATGGATTAGTTTCTGTCTTGTTTTAGAATAAATCGTGAACAAATGATCTTTTCTTCTGAAACTGAATTTAGTCATGGGTCTGTGTCGAATTGAAAGTCAGCTGGTCACAACAGTTTATTGTCTTGTGTCCTGCTCACACACACAAAGAATCGAAACATTTTCCCAAGACTTCATGCGCTCATGCTAGAACTAATCAGTGCAAATCTCCATTCGTGGATTTGGGGGTCAGGGAAGTGGAAGATCACCCGGGCAGCACCCTGCCTGCACGCAGGAAGGAAGACTACAGTAATTGAAACCGTGGACAGGAGCCAGGAGATATTAGATCTGCATACGTCACACACATCTTCTGACACCACACACATTACAAAGCAGTGTGAGAAGAGGGACCACAGAATAACTCCTACTGAACATCCGTGGACCAATGACACTAAATGCACACATGAAAACAAAGAATATGATATGAAACCTAAAGGAATGAACTTCATTTTCCTGTTTGTGATATATAAATTGTCATAAAATGTGTTATATAACAACTTATCCAACTGATATGCACACACTGTTCGTGCTGTACAATTTTGTTTTGTTTTTTAAGGTTTCATGTTAGTTTTGGTTGCCAAGCCCATCTGTTCCATCTTAAAACAATAGTGAGCAGGAGAGAGATCTGTTGCAGTTGGGTAATCCTCTTACACTGCATTAATTAAATTAAGTATCATGAGACTAACTTGGTATCCAGTAGAGCCGTCACAGTGCAAAGATTTTATATCTGTGGCTTTAGAGTTGAGAAAAAACAAGTTTTACCGGCCATGAACACCTTAGAGAAGTTTTGTGCTTCAGCGTATCATTGGCTCCAGTTGTCGTTGCAGCAGCAGTGCCCCGGGGAGTGACAGTTTTCTGTTGCCACTTTAAGCATCGAAAGCATTCCACATCACATGAATGACCTTCCTTTGCATCTGCCGGTCTGACTGTCTGTTTCTTGTCTTTCAGGGAGCTAACCAGAAAAATGGCCGACAGAGTGATTGACTTGGATGAGAACGCAACCCACACAGGTGAGTCCAAGCGTTGTTTTCAAACATCGCTTTTTAACAACTTGGTGGTTTGTGCTTGTGTCTTATCAATCTATGTGCGTAAACATACATTTTAGTCATCACTTTTAATATAAATTGCTTTAAAGCAGCTGGCTGTAAACAGACAACAGGACGACCAAAATAAAAGAGGTTACAGATCTGTGAAGATTTGGCAGTTTAACTGACGCTCTAATCTTCTTTTTCTTATGCAACAGTGGTGCAATTAGTGTGCGTCCTGGAGGGTTGAGGATGAAGCTTTAATCCCCAAATTAAAACGGGAAACAATGCCTACCGAGGATTCATAGCTGCCTAGTCACTGAGCTTTAAAACCCATATTTGGGGACGGCTGTGGCTCAGGAGGTAGAACGGGTCGTCCCGTAATCAGAAGGGAGCTGATTCAATTCCCGCTTCCCTCGGCTGCAAACCCCAAATTTGCTCCTGATGAGCAGGTTGGCACCTTGCATGGCAGCCTCTGCCAATAGTGTATGAATGTATATGTGAATGGGTGAATGTGACACGGGTTGTAAAGTGCTTTGAGCAGTCTGTAGACTGGAGAAGCACTGTGGAAATGCAATACCATTTAGCATTTAGGACTGAACTGTGTCTTCTTCCAAAATGTTTTTTTTTTCTTTTTTGGATGCCTCTGTCCACCTTTATACTGGCTTACCAAATACTTGGTAACACATGCAGTCTAATTATGAATTAATTTATGTACCACTTCTTCAAGGCACTTGTTATCTAAAGCCTTTGTTAACTGAATAAAAAATGCTCTTTGCCTCTCCAAAGGTCCAAAGGGAGTCATCAATGACTGGAGGAGGTTTAAGTTGGAGAGTATGGACCAGGATAACTTGCCTCCTGCAAAAAAGGAACTTCTGAGACAAATGTCATCCCCGGGCAGGCCGAAAGATGATGCCAGAGCAAACCTTAACCGCAAGGTAACACTAAAAACAGCAAAGATGGCAGAGTTTTTCTTTGATGGGCAGAAAACACTGTGCTTTGATTGAAATTTTCAGGCATGATGCAATATGAAACAGCTGCAACTTGAATTAAACGTGATGTTTTGGGATGGATCTCCAGTGTAGCACTAGTAGTCGTGCAAGTAAAGGAAGTCTTATGAGAGTTTCTTGGAATTATTTCAAAATTTTGTCATGTTAATGATGGCTGAATCACTCTGCTAACCATTAGAAACGGCAAACTGTAATGAACATGTTTTAATGTCAATCTTTCAGATGAGTGTGCAAGAGTATGAACTTCTCAAGGAGGAGGATGAGGGATGCTTAAAGAAATACCGGAAGCGGTGCATGCAGGAGATGCATGATAAACTCAGCTTCGGGCCCAAGTTTGAAGGCGTGCACGACCTGGACAGCGGAGAGGCCTTCCTGGAAGTCATCGAGAAGGAGCATTACAGCACGGTGGTGGTTGTCCACATCTACAAGATCGGGGTCAAAGGTTGTGAGGAGCTCAACAACTGCCTGGACTGCCTGGCCACTGAGTATCCCACCGTAAAGTTTTGCAGGATCGATGCTGTCTCATCTGGTGCTGCTGAGCGCTTCTCAGATGAGGTTTTGCCTACACTGCTGGTGTACAAGGCCGGAGAGCTGCTCGGGAACTTCCTGGCCTGCACGCAGCACCTAAACGAGGAGTTCTTCGCCACTGATGTGGAGGCTTTCCTCAACAGCTACGGGGTGCTGCCAGAGAAAGAGTTGCCTGGTATGGAAGACGAAGAAGAAAATGATGTAGAATAACAAGCTGAGGAGGAATCTGTATAAAGACCTATGAAAGACAAGGCTATGGCAAATAGACAAACCATTACATCTCCACTAGTTCACTAGTATTTGAGGAATGTTGTCAAAAGGAGAAATTTTGGTTGAAGAAACATCAGTGTCCCAGATATGGGCACTCTCAGATAAGGGTGTTGGTTAAATTATGGTGAGGAGACACAATGCTTAGAAATGAATAAATCACAAATCCTTCCACCTCCACTGCAAACAAAAGCCAAAACCAGCTGACTGTACATTTAAATAATCGCATTGTTTTATTTTATAATGATAGCAAATATTACATACTGTATGTTGTAAAAATCAATTCAAATACCTTTTTTTTAGCATTTTATTAGTTTGATCTGTACACATGTTATAGCTATAAAGTTATTTATATATCCAGGGTTTGTACAAGTGACATCCTATAATGTGATACAATATTCAAAAACATGTATACTTGAGGTCTCTGTGTTTTCTTGCCATAAAAAAAGGAAACTTTAAAGAGTTAAACAGATGAGAAACTCCAAGCACTCAAGAGGCCGAAGCACTTTGGATATGGAAACATTTATGTGTAAACATTTCTTCCGCTACTTACCCCTGTAGCTCCTTAAGCCAGTGAGGTGGGAGGTGTAGCTGTGTCTGGAAAGAACATCCACATGCCTCTGACATTTCACCATCACCATCCATGTCTCTGTATTTTCTATTGTGAAAGCAGGAGAAAGTCATGGAGAATACACGAAAAGGAAAGCATGGGTCTTGGGTTTTCTTAGTGTGGTATGATTCAGGCAAGTCCTCGATACGACGCGATGGTTAATAACGTCATCGTCATATCTGATTTTGATAAGGATTCTGTTACTATTTTAAAATGTGCACCAGAAAATGATGAAACCTAACCACATAAACTTATATGCATGTTGTTCAGAATAAACTACAAATAAAAGGACATTTAAAAAAAAAAAAAAACAACAATTTGATTTGCATTTTATTGATATATGATACTAGAAATTCTGATGATTTCCTGGCAACCTCACAGCGATAACAGGAAGTCAAGACATGATATAAAGTGGTGAGTAGGGAGCTTTAGAGGAGCTCTACATTACAATTTGATTGAATCACTTTTTTAGTGGCCATATGTGAGCAGAGTGTCTCTCTGCTGAATATACAAGCCTGTGGATGATTTGTGGAAGTTGTTCGATGCTGCTGGACTGTGGATTTCTGAAGTATTTGAGTTTGATTTTCCGTGACAGTTTAACGGATGTGACTTTATGCTCGTTCACGAGTACCTTGTCTCAGTGACTCTCTGTGCTCCGCTAACAGAGAGAAAGAGTCACTAACATTAGTTCAGAAATTGAGTCCACTAACATATACTAACGGCCAGCTTCCACCACAACACAGAGCACCACTGAAAGTGTTGGTGGGTAGGATTTTTTCACCCTTGGACAGAGCCAGGCTAACCATTTCCCCCTGCTTCCAGTCTCGGTGCAAAGCTAAGCTAACCCGCTGCAGGCTGTAACTTTATATTTAACATACAGATAGAAAATCAATCTTTTTATCTACTTATTGGCAAAAAAGCCAACAGGTGTATTTCCAAAAACGCTCTCCTCTTATCTTAAACGTGATTCCTTCTCACAGATTGAGCGTCACCACCTCGATCACCACCATTGTTACAGGAGATTCAGCCAAGAATGATGCTCCACCATTCTTTTGCTGTCTTTAAACCACAAAGAACTAAATCTAAACTCCAGAAAGGGGGCCCTTACTTGACCCCTCTGTTTTTGAGGAACTGTCTTAGCCTTTTATACAAACAAAGTCCAAAACTTTGAATGAATCCCAGTTTTTGTGATGACTGTAACTTTAGGAATATTGCTAAACATAGCAATTACAAGGACATATATATCGCATCTCTACCATTTTTCCATGAATTCTGCAAGAATCCATACAGTGGCATACGGCTGTGTTTAAATCAGAAGCACCAAGGTAAGAAAACTGCAAAATACACACATGCAGGGTTACATACCACTGCAGCAGACATCTCTCCTTCCTCCTGTTGAAGCAGGCTGTCACATGTTAACTAACCTCGTCTCTCGGTGCTGTAACTCACACTTGACTCCCATGTGACCCCGATAGGCTGCAGGCATGCCAAAACCACAACATAAAAGCCGGTTAGGATTTTTGAGTAAAGACTTGCAATACTAACCCACAATTTGATATGTCATGAATTAAATTGAGTTGCCTCCTTTCTGCAGAAACTGCCAAACTCATTACCACAAACACATCCACTGCTACTGTAGGAAAGAGGCATGCAACAAAGGCAGGTTGTTGGCTCCAGGTTTCTATATTATCAACATACAGTAGAGCCAGTTCAACTCTGCCTTCTTAAAAAACTTGCTGAGTCATATATCTTGAATCTCTTGGCAGTCCCCTGTCTGACAATAGCTAATCTAATTAAAAAAAACATAAATAAAAATAAAATGAATAAATAATAATAATAATAATAATAATAATAATAATAATAATAATAATAATAATAATAATAATAAATGTTGCCACTGTACTTTTCTGCAAATCCTAGATACATTAAATTTGTATGTTTCAAATACCGCGACCCTGCAGAGGATTAAGCGGCGTACATATAATGTGTACAGATGATGGATGGATGTTTCAAATATATCATAATGAATTTCCAAACATCACATGTCACATTACGTGTCGATCAGCTATCCACTGTTGGAGACCACTGTTCGCTTACCATTTGAATCAGCAACCAACATTTGCAGCTCTTTGCAGCCGTATTTGTGCAAACAAATCTGGGTAATTCAAACATACAGTATCTGTGGTTTGTTCATTCTGGCAGTGGAGTTGTTTACTGTTGGTTTCCTGCTTTCTTTTCTCTTCAGCTGTATCAACAAGGGTTGCAGGCTCACTTTTATCCTAATAGTCATAACATCAGATAGCCGCATGTAAAGCTTGATCAAAAAGTCTTATTTGATGATGTGTATCCCAAAATAATCAGACCAATATGATTAAGGACATATCTTTGGTATAGTGTTTTTCTACCAGCGAAAAAGGATGGGTTATGGTCATCACGAGCAGTTCAACATATTTTTTTCACAAATAACGTTGTCAAAGCATCGAAATAAAAACATCTGTCCAAATATTTGGAGAGTTCACTACAGTAACCTCTGTTAAATAAAAAAAAACATGGGGTTATGACCTGTACACCAGCTTTATACCTTTGCAAAAACACCTCCAAACACATCCCAAGGCGTCTACTTTTGAGTGGTTTGATGTTGGTAAATTCCAATAATCTCTGACATATTGCCTGCAAAGGTGCACTTGATTTCTAATTATTTAAAACTGGGGAGCAAGTGAACTGTGACACGCTAACACATATTTCTCTGAGGATATACATGTGTCTGTGTTTCCACAGTACCGCACCTGGCACGGCTTGCATACCCTCTAGCAGGTAACACCTCACTTTCACACAGTAGCGTGCCTGAGATTTATCAAAACCCTTTGGATTCCTCCCTCTAGGCATTTTTTTTCTGAGGACAAGAGGTTTTCCTGCAGGGCCCAAACATGTCAGCCAGACTGGTTGCTGTGGACCGAGACCTAGATCCATTAATTTTACACATAACATGTCTAAGATCACAGGGAAAAAAACCTGGTTACTATGAATTAGCATGTACATTTTAAAAGATTTAACAGAAAATTACTTACTCTGAAATGTTAAATTCAAGGTTAATACCATTGCTATGTTTGTGAACTTTGATAGTAACAATCAACACTAAAAGAAGTATTGATTCTAAAGTTGCATTACAAGTAAGAATTTAGGGAAAATGATGTTTAATGCTGCCAGAATATTTTTTTTTTTTTTAACGATTATTTTTCTGAAGTGTTTGCAGTGCAAGAGTGGTAGCCAACCAGCCAAAACATCCTATTTGGACCCCTACTCAGGGATGCATCTGAGCCTCAGCCGTACTTATACAGTAACAGTAACAGACTCTGTTGCTCTCACTGCAGGTCCCTGAATGCCACATGTTGAACACAGGCCACTATTAGAGTCCTTGCAAGGGTTAAGATAAGACACACTTAGATATGACTCATCTTTAAGGTCAGAATAAACAATTAACCATTAGCAAGTGATGAGGCTTGTTTTGCCTCCATTTCTAACATATTCATCCCCAATGAGTGGACTTCTTCCAAGAAGCTGGTTATCTTTGTGAGTAAAATAAGAAAAACGCAGTTGCGCACTTCAAACTTGTGGGCGTTTTTCAGTTTTCCCTGACGAAGTTACCCAGTTACCTCTGTGAACTTGGAACAAGCCCCAGCGCATGATCTGACTCATCATCTATGTTTACCTCAGTGTTTACCCCAACAGCGACCACCTGATCCCACCCCGATTTCTGACGTTGTAATCCCGTCTCTTTGTTTACACTGCTCCGCTAATTGGAGAACTTTTTTTTGTGATTTTTGTGTTTGGACTCTTGGAAAGCCCAGCTACCACGCTCTAGTTCACCCAAATAAAAAACAATTGCTCTGCGGTGATGTCATGACATGACAGTGGAGGCACACATGGCCCCTGTGACCAAATATGGAGAGTGGAAGTTGGCGCGATGACATAACTAGAAACTGCGCTGGTGAACGTATATTAAGTCATCTTGTTTAGACATTTGTAAGATCCTTGTGACTCATTCTTTTTAATGATGAAGTGATGGTGTAAATGTTATCATTTGACTCATTTGCAGCAGATGAGGGAGAGAAAAAAAAACATCTTGATGCATCCTGAGAAAACAAACAGCTCCTCTTCATGTGAGGGTAGTGAGTAGGCGTAAGGACACCATACATCAACACAGAATACTATTATCACTAAAACAAAGGTGGAGTGAGCAAACCATGACAGATGAGTGGAGGGGGGATGCGAGATAAGTGTCAGGAGTATGGGGATGAGAAAGAGTGACAAAGCTGGAAATTACTGTGTACATATAACCCCCACACAGAGGGTGGAAGTAACGCTGTACATATTCTTCATCGCTGTACTTCAGTAGATTTTTCAGGCACCTGATCTTCACTTGAGTACCTATTTTCTTACTTTTACTCCCTGCATTTTAACACAAACATCTTTATTTTCATTGTTTTAGTTTTAATACATTTGAGAGGAGTTATCAGTTGTTGTTTTTTTTTGTATTAAATGTAAGACAGAAACATTCACGTTCAGGTAGCTTTGCACAGAAAGGGCCAGTAGAAATGTCCTTCACGGACAAGTACAAGTACTTTCATGCTTTGAGTACCTTTCAGAGCCTGTATTTTCTTACTTTTACTTGTGTAAAAAATTTGAATCAGTTTTTCAACTTTGACCAGAGTCCAGCATCTGAGTAAATAATGTGATTACTTCTGCCGTCTCTGCCCCCGCATCACGGTACAACCCTCTGGTGTTTCTTCACGCTCCACTGATTTTAATAATTGTTTGAATGAATGGGAAATAGATTAATGGACTAATGCTGGGATGGGTGGATGGATGAAAATGTCTAAATCTTTTGAATGCGTGTCGTACTGTAGGTGACAGGTCAACATTGCGTTTGTTCAGTGTTCAATGAATCACACTTCTTAAAACACCATAAATGCATTGTGTGATTCTTACGACAAGTGCTGACAAAAACCGACATGGCTGACTCAGATTAAGAGGTTTGCACAGCAGTGTTGTATAGGACGCTGTACATCTTGGTATCCAGGCGTGACAGTCGAGAGTAAGAAAATAGTTTTACCGCCTGGAGCAAACATCTGCCTTAACTTTTCTCACGTTCGTGCCATCTGTCTTTTGTCTCACTATGAATCAATAAGCCAGCGAGGTACAGTTCAAACTGGTTCAAACAGGGTCTGAATACCTACCAGGCATGTGTCGCAATGGATAACTGAAACTGAAACTCTGGAAGTTAGAGAGTTGTGACGCAAAGGTAAAGTCCATTAAACCAACTATGAAAGTACATGAAAAAATATGAAAGGAAACATGTTTGATTTATTAGATATTCCCTCTTCAAGAACCTCTGAGGAATTTCCAAAGGCATTCCCTTATACAAAAGTTTATTTACATGGTATATTGTGATTGTGAGGATAGCATCAAAAACCATTATCAAGTCCGTAAGAGTATAACCTTGGCCATAGGGTTTTGAAGGGGGGAAGACAAGGTCACTTGTTTTGAATTCCTTTAATGATAACATAAAAAACTATGGATGTGTGATTATTTTGAAAAAAAATTCATACAAAAAAACTTAAGAGCCTCCAAACCATCAACCTCTGTAAACTGCCAAAGATTTAACATATTCATTTAAATTGTTTAATCACTTTTTCAGTTTTGTTTATCAACCCAAATCATGGGGGAATATTTTAAAGATTTCTCTTTACTGGTAGATATGTATCTTAGGGGAAGAACATCAAATCACTTTTGATTTATTTGATTCAATCAAAAAAAAGCGTTAAAAATGCCCTTTTGTGCAGTACGTGTATAACTGTGAAATGTAAACCCTGCCTTGAGTCTTTGAGAAATAATTCCCAGAAAAACTCTGACATGACTGAACGTCTGCTAATCCTCATCATCATCAATATCATCACTATTCTGACTTTATTCAAATGCTGCAGGAAATGTTACAGCTCATAATGATATTATAACCACATAGGTGGACATGTAATGGTTCTCCTCGACCCTGTAATTTATTAACAAGTTTAAGGAGATGTACACAGTATAACCATGTGGATAATATCAGGCTTCTACAGTATAATGACACCAACATTTTTATAAGTTGCATTTCACTATGTTGTGATTCTGTATAGTTGCTACCTTGGCCAGGTCTCTCTTGTAAAATAGATCTTGTACTTAATGGGACTTTCTGATAAAATAAGGGTGGAAGTGAGAGTTGGGTTTTTTTTGGCACCTTATTGGAATATAACTGGAATCTGTCAGAGGGTGGTCTGCTTGGTCATCGCTGGACTTCCCAGGAGTGCATAACAGAAGTTTCCCCCAAAAACCCTCCTGAGCTGGATGCCTTCCTCCCTTAAGTGACACATGCACACATGCTGATTCTGTGTGCTGCACAACAGGAGACACACGTTCACACAGATGTCTAGTAGTTAGATATCTTTACTGTGTGTTGGCGCCATCTGCTGACCATCTTTGACTGAGAGTAGTCAGTCAAAACCAGACGTGAACCCTGGGGACAAACAACTGATAAATCAATGGATTCAATCCACAACAAAGTTTAAATGTTAAAATTAAATTACCAAGTTACAAGAGTTTCCATTAGATACAATTCCTTTTTATGGAATTATTTTTAAAGATTACACACTCAGGATGAATCTTTGTTGAACTAACTTAGCAGGGCTAAATTGTTTCTCTTTTGGGCTGTCATGTTTTGATACAAGATGTAATCTGAATTTTCAGTTGTACACATTATATGTGGAGAGCCAAGAGTGGAGACTGGAGAGCTGAAGTCAGTGGCCAGTCTTTCTGCCAAGCTGCTCCTGCACCAGGAAAGATAACTTTAACCAAAGAAATCTTCATTTGTAATCTACATGCACAGAGCTGTTTCCATGACAACTGAGCAAAATCTAAAATGTGGTAGTGGGAACAAAACACACAGCCACCCACTAATTCTGTCAAAATGATAGACAAACAAAAGAAAATCGGACCCAAAACCAAAGGTGAAGTGTGAGTCACTGAACAAAATTTATGGAAACTGGCCAAAAGAAAAAATCTCAGACACACTCAACTCAGATTTTCACATAAACCGAAAACACTACCAAATAATGGCGTTGACTCCCTGAAGACATACAACCAACTGAGCAGATGAACTGCAGCCCCCTTATAAAGTTGCAGACCTTTGAACTCTGTTCACACCAAGACTTTGGGGAATCTCTGATCTCTGTCCATAACATTTGCAACTCAATTTATTTATTTATTACAATAAGGCATTTCAATAATGGTATACAACGGACACAATAGGGCATGTGCTGAGTAGGAGAAAACATAGAGACAACATTTAAGAAGATATAATTATATAGAGTGAAATAAGACAGTGGATTTGTAGTTCTCCAGTCCAGAGATTTAGTAATTGTTAATACCGAATTGATATGCAAGACCAGGAAGGATTGAAAAACTGTGCCATGATGAAGGAAAACAGTTGTTTTTTTTCTCTGAAGTATGTTTTCTGGCTGAGGTTTAAATGTAAGAAATACAACTCCCATGATGCTCTAGTGTCACCAACAAACTCAAATCGCGCACAGTCTGCGCCTGCTCGTAGTGTCATAGTGCAGTTGTCGCAAAAATGGCGGCACTGCTGCTGCAGGAGTTGGAGAGCTCCGAGATATCTAAGTTACCAAAAACAGTTCAAAACAAACTGGAGAGGATTCTTTCGGATCAGCAATACGAAATCGATTCTCTGAAAGCACAACAGGAACAATTTCGTGTTGACAGCGGTAAGATGAAGCCTGGAATTTTGATAGTTAGCGGTGCTAAAGTGATTTGCTTTGCTCATCATGCACACATGTCGGTTAACCGAACAAAGTTAAACGTCATGATTTAACTTTAAACATACTAACAGGTTAACGTTAAATTCTTAAGAGTGTTATTATTTATCAATGGCAAACAGAGTGTTTACTAAAGCTGACGTTTGGTCAAACTGCCGGCTATCATCCACCACGATTTGTTGCTAATGCTAGCCTTAGCTAATCTACATGCTAGCTGTGAGTATTAACATAAACAAGATGACATTGGAGAGTAAAAAGCTGCATGAAGTAGCGGTATCCAGCTGACTGTCCTAATGTTTAATGTTTTGTTTCTGCCAACCTTCCTACAGAGCAACACTTCTTCGAAAAAGTGAAACAGCTCGCTCAATGTCAGGAGGCGTTTTTGTCCCAGACTCAAGAACATCTTAAACTCAAAGAGGAGTTCAACAAGCTTGGTAAGAGTAACTAAACGTTCTGTAACATTACAGCTTGAGTCGGCTCGTCTGGGTTGTATTACTTAATGCAATTTACTTTCTATAACCCCCCCCCCATTCAGACGATGAACTTAAAACTGTGCGTGAGAAGAACAGGGAATATGAATCTTCTCAAGAGAGATTATCATCAGACAAGGTAAGGCATTTGTTTCAGTCATATTGCTGTGTGGTTGTATTCTGTGTTAATGTGTGCTGCTGCCACGTTTTACAAAAGCTGTGTTAACGAATTCACATAGACTACTGAACTCTAGTTATCAGTGCTTTAATAATGATTCACTTAATCAAAGTAAAATGAGTTGCCCGTTAGTTTGAAAAATCATTAATTGTGTCAGTCATTTTTCAACCAAAAGTCAAACATTTGCTGGTTCAAGCTTTAATGTTACTGTTGTAATGTTACTTCCAGCCACCTGAACAGTGATGACTTGCTTGTAATTAGTGGTGCGGCTGTAATAGTTGCAGTATGGTTGATATTTACACTTAATCAACTTATCTGCTAACTTTAGTACTGTTCTATTGCTGTAGATATTCCAGATGTTAAGACTTGCCTATGTTTGTTTGCGTTATTATTTAGATTTTATTAAGCCTCTGTCAAGACAAACAATCATCCACACAACAGTTTTAAGAAATTTTTGTCAACACAAACTGTCTCCTAAAGCATATAGAAAACATCCATCATTGTTTTTGTTTTGTATTTGGTTATATAAGGTGATTCTTTAAATTTCCTATTGGCATACATGTAGTGAAAAATGTATTGGAAATGCTTCAACCTCATGTTCAAGAATGGACTTACAGTTAACTTTGTAGTTGAATATTTCACGTGTTTAGACTTTGCTGGCAAAAGCCAAAGAGGAACTGGAGACAGAAAAGCGAGAGCTTGTGCGAACACTGGAGAGAAGATCCTTGGAAGTGGAGCATTTAAATGGTATGGATAGATTAATTAGACTTTAGACATTTATGAAAGTTTTTTTTTTTGTTTGTTTCTGTTGGTAAATACTAACTCTCTCTTGCTCATGGCACTCGTGTTGTTTCTGTTGCTCCACTAGATGACCTCAGGCAACTCAACGATAAGTTGGTTGAAGTCAGCACCTCTAAGATGGCCCTGCAGATGAAGTTAGATGAACTTGAAGCAGCTGAAGTCAACATTAAAGTGAGCTTTCTTGTCATTGTTACTATGATTTTTATAATATCTGGATGAAGTGGCTTTGTAAACTGCTATAACCACCTATTAAAGTCAGCATATTCCCTTTATAACAAGTCTCTAATTTAAGTTGTTTTGTTTTGCCTTTACAGTACAAGGAGAAGCGAATGGAGCAAGAGAAGGAGCTGCTGCACGGCCAAACCTCTTGGTTGAATGAGGAGTTGAAGGCTAAGAGTGAGGAGCTCTTGTCCCTGTCCCGACAGAGAGGAAACGAGATCCTTGAACTGAAGTGCAACCTGGAAAACAAGGAAGATGAGGCATGTCTTTTTGTTAACGATGTCAAATGACATGGAGGAATAAAGCTGTGATGGCAGAAAACTTTTGCACAACAGTATTTCATTTTGTTGAAGGGCATCACTTTATATGTATAGACAGCAATCTTGCAGTAGACATTGTACATGGCTGGCACTTGGTACAGATTACTTAGTAAACAATATTTTGCTGCCCTGTGCTGTGCTTCTTTATGTATTGAGTTAATTTAAATTCTTTCTTCAGTTATGAATGATTACCATTGTCTCTTATGGTCTTTACTCAAGTTTCCTTCCTATTGAATTTCAGTTAAAACGACTCCAAGACCAAGTGAGCAGTTTGAAGACTTCAAATGAAAACCACCAGAAACAGAGTGAGGAGTTGGTCAGCAAACTAAAAGAAGTATGTGTGTGGTATTTCTCACAGCCTGTCCCATGTTTTCAATCTGTCTTCATTTACACAGAAACAATAATTTAATTTTTTCCTGTACTGTATATTCTGCAATATGACTGGATTTTCACTCATTCTAGGCCAAGGAACAGCAAGTCACCATGGAGAAAAAGTTCAGAAATGAGCTGAATGCCAACATTAAACTTTCCAATCTATACAAGGTAGGGTTATGACAAAAAACATGATGCCTTACTTTTTAGCACCAAAGAATTTACTCCCAGTGATGAATTTCAGTCCATAAAGTATCACTTAGTATATTCAAGTTTACCAAATGAGTTCACGCATTTGTGATTAGATGAGATTTTTAATTGTCAAATAACTTTTTGATATTATATGTTTGAGCATTTAAAATCACCTTCCATGTATGTGATGATAGTAATGTAGTACCAGCCAGGACTCCCATAAACTTAATCATCTGCCTGCAGGAAGACAAAATCAGTGCTGCATATTTCTTTCATCTGTGGTTTGACATATGTGCTTTATACACTATATTACCAAAAGTATTCGCTCACCCATTCAAATGATCAGAATCAGGTGTTCTAATCACTTGGCCTGGCCCCAGGTGTATAAATTCAAGCACTCAGGCATGCAGACTGTGAAACAAGACATTTGTGAAAGAATGGGCCGCTCTCAGGAGCTCAGTGAATTCCAGCGTGGAACTGTCATAGGATGCCACTTGTGCAACAAATCCAGTCGTGAAATTTCCTCGCTCCTAAATATTCCACAGTCAACTGTCAGCTCTATTATAACAAAATGGAAGCGTTTGGGAACAACAGCAACTCAGCCACGAAGTGGTAGGCCACGTAAAGTGACGGAGAGGGGTCAGCGGATGCTGAAGCGCATAGTGCAAAGAGGTCGCCGACTTTCTGCACAGTCAATTGCTAGAGAGCTACAAACTTCATGTGACCTTCAGATTAGCCCAAGTACAGTACGCAGAGAGCTTCATGGAATGGGTTTCCATGGCCGAGCAGCTGCAGCCAAGCCACACATCACCAAGTGCAATGCAAGGCGTCGGATGCAATGGTGTAAAGCACGCCGTCACTGGCCTCTAGAGCAGTGGAGACGCGTTCTCTGGAGTGATGAATCACGCTTTTCCATCTGCAATCTGATGGACGAGTCTGGTTTGGAGGTTGCCAGGAGAACGGTACATTTCAGATTGCATTGTGCCAACTGTGAAATTTGGTGGGAGAGGCATTATGGTATGGGGTTGTTTTTCAGGAGCTGGGCTTGGCCCCTTAGTTCCAGTGAAAGGAACATTGAATGCTTCAGGATACCAAAACATTTTGGACAATTCCATGCTCCCAACCTTGTGGGAACAGTTTGGAGCGGGCCCCTTCCTCTTCCAACATGACTGTGCACCAGTGCACAAAGCAAGGTCCATAAAGACGTGGATGACAGAGTCTGGTGTGGATGAACTTGACTGGCCTGCACAGAGTCCTGACCTGAACCCGATAGAACACCTTTGGGATGAATTAGAGCGGAGACTGAGAGCCAGGCCTTCTCGACCAACATCAGTGTGTGACCTCACCAATGCGCTTTTGGAAGAATGGTCAAAAATTCCTATAAACACTCTCCTCAACCTTGTGGACAGTCTTCCCAGAAGAGTTGAAGCTGTAATAGCTGCAAAAGGTGGACCGACATCATATTGAATTCTATGAGTTAGGAATGGGATGGCACTTCAGTTCATAGAATGAGTAAAGGCAGGTGAGCGAATACTTTTGGTAATATAGTGTATCTACTATGACTGAGAAATGATTTGCTGTTACATTTAAGTTCCTTTGCCAGTCTTTTACCAACACTAACCCTGTCGTTGTGGTGACAGGGAGCAGCAGCAGATTCTGAGGCAAAAAGTGACGAGCTGAGTCGGGCAGTGGAAGAGCTGCATAAACTGCTGAAGGATGCTGGAGAAGGTGCAAGGCTATCACACTGTGACCACTACTACCGTTGCCATTATGTAGTGCTTGACTTCATCACAGGCGCACATTTTGTCTAGTGGTTTAGTTGCTAATGTATGTTCTAGTTATTGCTATTTGCTGATGGTTGTCCTGTTTGCTTCTTCTGCATCAGCCAACAAGGCCCTTGAGGAGAAGGTACAGGAGATGAATGGCGCCACAGATAAGAGTGTTGCTGAGCTAAAGGAGAGGATCCAGGTTCTTGAGAAAGAGTTGGACAATGCCAATGAGCTGCTGTCAAGTTCTAAACTCAGAGGTTTGTTGGACTGATTTTTGTCTTCATTGCACTTTTTAACATTATGGACATGCTAAATGTGACTTTCTTGGATTTAAAATAAAGAAAATCTTTGCTTTTTTAAATCAACAACTTTTAACCAGTGATCTCTTTTCTACCTGTTGAATGTCCAGGTCCTGTTAGTACATCTGTGCTCACAGAGGAGCAAATGACAACAATGTCTCCAACAGCAGCCGCTGTATCAAAGATCAAGCCTGGCATGAAGCTGACAGAGGTTTGTGCAACTGTTTTCAACACCAAAATCTCTTAATTTAGAAACTAATACAATTTGGAAATCTGGTTGGTTTGATATTGATGCGGTGCAATGTAATGCAGTTGGTAGACCAAGTTAAGATGAAACTTGGTTTGGTTTTGATTTTGAAGTGTAGGATGGTTGCATTTAGAATGCACAGTTTTGCGTCTGTTCAGCAACTTACTTGTGCTACTTGGTGAACAGTGTTGAACTAACTTAGCAGAGCAAAGATGTTTCACTTTTGTGCTGTCTTGTTTTTATACAAGGTGTAATGTGTATTTTCAGTTGTACACAGCATATTTGGAGAGCCAAGAGCAGCTGCAGTTGGAGCGATTGGAGAACAAGCGGGCCAACAAGTACCTGGACGACATTGTGCAAGAAGTGGAAGCAAAAGCCCCCATCCTCAAACGGCAAAGGGATGAACATGAGCGCATGCAGAAGTCAGTGGCCAGTCTTTCTGCCAAGCTGGAGCAGGCTGTTAAGGCAAGTAATGCAGAAATGACAAGATTGTCTCAAGTCACGTTTCTGCTTTTCCTCCATCATTAAGATGGATTAATTTGTGTTTTATTGTATTACACATGAATAAGTGCAAATTTTAGGGTAAGTATGATGAATGGATACATACATTTCTCAGTGGACCACAGTATAATAATACTGATAAATACTGGTTAGTGAAGGGAAAAAAAAAGTTTAATAATACTAGCATTAGTATTTTTTTTTTTTTTAAACGTGTGTTTACTTCAGGAGGTGCACCGTCTGCAGAAGGAGGCTGATGAAGCTAACAAGCGCGCCTCAGTTATGGAGAGGGACAACCAGAGGTGTGAACTGCAGCTGGTAGACATGGCCCAGCAGGTGGGTTTTCACCTTTTTTCCTCCAGTTTAAAAGATAATCCCTGTAAAAAATGCATTAGCAGATTCCTCAAAATTTGTATATTTTTTTTATTTTCCATCCTTTGCCTTTCCTCTCAGGTGCGTGTGCTGCTGATCGAGCTAGAAGAGGCTCGTGGAAACCATGTTATTCATGAGGAGGAGTTGAGCTCAGCCGACGTCAGCAGCACATCAGAGGTGATCAGCCAACACCTGGTGACCTTCCGCAGTGTAGAGGAGCTACAGAAGCAGAACCAGCGTCTTCTGGTAGCCCTCAGAGAGCTCAGCGATGCCCAGGAGAAGGAGGAGTTTGAGGCCACTGGCAATAAGTACGTTAAAATGTGTGCTGACTCACACATTTTTTTTTTGTGTGAAGAAAGACATGCTTAAGATCAAGCATAGCAAGCTTTAAAACGACCCACTGTTATATTCATAAATCCATTATTATATAGTAACTAAAGCCTTTAAACTGTCAGTTGGGCTAAGAAGTGTGAACTGTTATCAGGCGTGGTGAACTGGAGCAGAGTTTGAACAAAGCCCAGACTGAGCTGGAGTCCCTGAAAGACCAACGCAACCAACAGGTTAAGATGACTGAGTCCATCGCCAGGCAAAGGGACATGTACCGTGTTCTGCTGGCTCAGGCAACTGGAGTCAGCTTCCCACAGCAAGGTAACAGACACGAGAGGAACCAGATTACATTCTGCTGACAGAATACGTGACACCCTGTGCTTGCATACTTAGTACAAAACATTGTTTGGTTTCAGACAGCAGCACAATTTGCTCAAATACATTGCTGTGATTTCTCATATTTGACTGATCTTCCGAGTGTTTTTGCTGAAGGTGCACCACCTGAAGAGTTCTCCCTGACCTCCACCCCCCGACGCTCACCTTCATCCATTCCAGCCGCTGGAACACCCACTGCACTTGTCTCCATGGCAACAGAGTCAACTGAAGCATTGGAGGCCAAGGCAGCTTTGCGACAGGTGAGTGCTGTACTTGCACATTTGCAGACAGCATCTAAACTGATATTTTTACTGCAGCTGCAAACTGCATACATCAGATCTATATATCTATATCTATATATCTATATATATCTATATCTGTATATTTATCTATATATTTATATATATCTATATTTATCTCAGCTATCAGCTCAGTTATCTACTCCCATAGCTTCAGTTGCCCAGATTCTATCACTGAAAAATAGCAGGGCTGTCTGTAGAACTGTATTTATGTATGTATTCACTATGACACCTCTGCCACTAGATGGCAGTGTGTCTTATTAAGAGATTTTTTGTGCATGAAGTTGAGTAAAGTTGAAGAGTACAATAGTGCCAAGAGCACAAATAAAAAAGAAGTTAAACTGAAAAGGATTTAGGTTTATGTAATTAAACACTTGACAGCACATAGAAATGGGTCAAAGCCTGGTATAACATCTGTTTGTCACCTCTTAAAAATGGTATTCCTCAGATAAAAAAAAATATAACTATGACTATGTTGACATTAAACAAATTCTGTCTGGTTGCATCTGCAGTTGCAGGAGGTATTCTCCACTTATAAGAAGGAGCGTGTGGAGAGTGACAAAGCACTGATGGAGCAGAATGAGAAGCACCAGGAGCAGCTTTCTGACCTACACTCCCAGAATGCCAAGATATCCACTCAGCTAGAGTTTGCTTCCAAGAGGTTAGTGTGAAAAACATGAGCAGCAACAGCTTGTATTAAAAAAATATCACTATTCTGATATAATCCTTTACCTTCATTGCTTTTTATAGTTTACTGACCCCATAATCTGTTTCTAAAAGTACATAGGAGAGTATATATGTCACTTAGAAGGATGTCTGTGTAAAAACAAAAAAAACATCAGGTATGAGATGCTGCAGGACAACGTTGAGAGCTACAGGAAAGAGATCGCTTCCCTTAGAGAGAAAGAACAGAAGATGGCCGCTGCTGCACAGAAGCATGAGCAGACCATTCACACTTTGAATGAGGATCTGAGAGCCGCCAAAGAGAAAGTGGCCATGGCTGAGGTTTGTATTCATTATGACAACCTTTTCCTTTTTCATGGTGTTTATGCCCAAATTTGTTTTCTATGCTGAGTCTTCTTGTCTTATCTCTTCCCGTCTCTTAGGGCCATGTTGAGAACCTGCGTAAGGAAAGAGACATGCTGAAGTTGGTGGAGTCGAGGCTGAATCAGGAGAAGGAGACAATCTTAAGCCAACAACAGACCCAGAACCTGCTTCTGACCAACCTCCAGACCATTCAGGTAATCCATACGGGTGATATTTCTGGCTCATTGTGTCAAACTCACATAAACACAAAATCATAACTGCTGCCTTTTTTTAGGCTACTCTTGAGCGTTCAGAGACTGATACACGTCAGCGTCTAAGCAGCCAGTTGGAGAAGCAGGAACGTGAGATTGCCCAGCTGCAGAAGAGGCTGGAGAACGAAGTAGAGCAGCGGCACCTGCTCAGCAGAAACCAGGAAGTAAGAAAAACTTTGAGTCATTGACCATCTTTTTTCCACTATTATACAAGGGTGTCCTAAATTACATCTTCCTAAGTCAAAGCTGTTGTCAGGTACTAATAAATCACTACTGTTTACTGTCTTTGAAGAACAATGCACCACCTAATTATTCTTGAAATAACACCTTCTTTGAAAATTAAAGAAAAATTAAAAGAAGCATCATGTCTAGACTCACCCATCTTGTGAATAAAGATCAAATGGAACAGATATTTGATATTTTGTTTATCATGCAACATCATTTTAATCATGCTCAGATCCAGTTGATGGATGCAAAGAGGCAGCTGGAGACACAGGTGGCCTTACAACAGAAGACCAAGGAGCTGCTGAACACTGCCGAGTTGGAGCTCAACACCCTCAGGCTGCAGCAAGGCAGCAGCGAAGCTCGTCATCCCCTCAGCTCCCCCTCTACACCCATTCTCAGAGGTTAGCACAAACCTAGAAGAACTTAAAACGACGTCACAATACACATAGTAATCCATGCATGCACAGGGTTAAATTTATCGTGCTTTCGGTACTCATTAAATACCTTGACCTAAAAAAAAAAAAACAGTGCCTAGGATAATGTCCTTTTAAACCAAATCATTTAAGGTATCTTGTAAACTCACTGTCTGTATAATTATTGTGTGCAACACTAGCCATTTACATGCTGCTTTGCATTTTGGGATGCTAATAAGACAAGTAAATTACCCAATTTTACAAGTTCTCTCCTTTTTCTTTCTCAACTGACCCAGTTTCATACTTGACCTACTTTTTATTTTCACAACATATATGCTAAGATACTAACTAACTCAGTTTGTGGTACAGTTTATATGAGACAGATCAAATATAAAAGCCAATTAGTAATTGAACCCACACTCTCTTAGATGTTTGTGGTTTTTAAGCACAGACTCATAACAATGTAATGGTGTTTTCATTTTTCCACAATCCATCCTCCCTCCCCTCTATAAGCAGATACTAATTGTACTGTTGTCAAATTTCATTACTTACCTCTGGCACTGCTTTGTCCTGATATTAAGGCCTGCAGGGTTCAGATCATGACAGAGAGGACCTACAGGGCCGCCTGCGGCTTGCTGAAACCAGAGCAGAGGAGCTGGCAGAGAACCTCAGGGCTGCCACCTCCAGCATGGAACAGTACAGAGTCATGGCTCAGAGCCTGGAGGAGTCCCTGGACAAAGAGAAACAGGTGCAACAAAAACAACAAAACTGCCTGTCAGCGTGCCATGTCTCAGTCAAAGCTATTGACCGCAACCACAAAAACGATTAAAAATTATAAATACTTCTGTGAGCAATTACGTGGGAAGCAGGCAAACCTTTATTATATTTACACATCTGTGGTAATTATCTGACATTAAGTGCCAAAGTGTGGAAATGTATTATATCATTAGTTTTTATTGCATGATTTAGTTTCCCTGTGCATCTGTCTACTAGGTATTCATGATATAATCTTCAGTTGGCAGAAGTTGTCAGCGTGCTTCCTGCCAATTAAGCAATTACTTAAAGGATGTTGTACTAGGTTTTTTATTTATTTTTTTCTCACCTCATAGTAAATGTGGTTTGTGTTGGTCAGAAATCTGAAAATAAATATGCACAGTTAAATGCTTTATATAAAACAAGTCAAAATGTAAAATTTTCATCTGAATTGCTTTTGATCTTTTGTTTAGCACTGATTTGAAAATGTGTTTGAAAGTTTGACAATTACTTCAGCAATTAGTGACGTATGTCTTAGCTTTTACCTTTGAAAAACATTTGGGATACAGTTACACTGTATGGAATTTTGATTGAAATGTAATGTTTATTTTGCCTTTTATCCAGGTAACAGAGCAAGCGCGCTCATCCATTGAAGCTCGTATGAAGGAGGCTGAGCAGCAGCATCGCAGGCTGGAGGAGAAGCTTCTAGAGGCGGCGAAAGAGAAGCAGGAGTTAGAGGAGCAGAAGAGGAGAGCCCAGGCCTCTCTGGAGGAGCAGGTATATTACATCACACATTTTAACCTATTTTTATACATATTGATTCCAAATGCTGCTAATCTCCTTTAAAATGTAGTTCACACCTGCAACAAATTGTAGCTTGTGAGAGGTGTTTTGATGTTCAGTTTAATTTGACATTATAACTCATTTTAGATAAACGGTCTGAGGAGAAGTCTCAGCAGTGCCCAGGCAGATCACCAGTCAGTGCTACAGCAAGTGGCGGTAGCTGAAGCCCACCAGCAGCAGGCTCTAAAGGACAGCCAAGAGCAGGTAAGCAGCTCTTATAAAATTTTCTATCAAAGATTACAATGAACATTTTTTATTTTATGGGAATATTACAGGTTCAAGGCTTATCAAATCACCTTTTAATGTAATTGAAATCAACATATCCGACATTTCATTTCCTGTTTTCTAGTGACATTTAAAAAGCCACAACATTTCCTCATGTGCACATTTCACCCATAGTATAGATAAAAGGTTATTCCATTGGGAGCAGAGGTCTTTCAAATCAGCGTAGATCTCCTCTCTCAACATTACTCTCTGAGTGATCACAAAGCAAGGTGAAACATCAAGTAATGTTAAAAGCAGCTGTTGCTATATCGCTCAAACATCTAGTAAAACTGCCAACCACATGTCAAGATGGATCAGGCAATGAAAAGCCTTTGAATGGCATTTAATTATCTCCTATCAGGCTTTCCAATGGCAAACAAAAGGGCAAGTGCAATTAAATGCTTTAACTTTAACAACTCGGTATGATAGCAAATCGTTTTTTTGTTGGTGTTTTTTTTTCCCAGGCGAAGCTGGCAGCTGAAGCGCAAGATAAGTATGAGCGGGAGATGATGCTACATGCTGCAGACGTAGAGGCCCTGCAGGCTGCTAAGGCTCAGGCCCTGCAGGCCGTTGAGCTCAGACACCAGCTGGAGGAGAGAGTCCAAAGGATCAGTGCTGAGCTGCTGGAGGCAAGGGTCTCTTGGGAGGAGCAGGAGAAGATCCTCAAGGTTAGTTGTTGAGGAGAAGGATGCACGTATAGGTGGTGACCAGACAGGATTAGATGTAGTAACATGGAGTTTTCAATATTATAGGAATATCGTTCTCAGTAAATATGCATATTATGAGACATTTCTATCTGGGACATTTGAATTTGATCATATTTTAAGGTGTTATAAATATTTAGTTCAGCTACTATTTATTTTTAATAGAAATGAAAGTAATAACATTTCCATTGTAATTTCTCTTTTCATATCATAGGAGGAGACATCCAAGATGGAGAGTCGCAATGAGGAGTTGCAGAGGCAGAACACCCTTCTACATGAGCAGATCCAGACAATGAGCAGCAAGATGGCTGACAATTTGCAACGTGCTGCCAGTGAAAGTCCAATGAACATCTCCCTGTCGGAAGAGGGCAAATCTCAAGATCAAGTCCTAGAGATTCTCAGGTAAAGTATCTTCTTCCTTTCTTGTACTTAAAGAGTCAAATAAATTCTATACAGTAAATCGAAATATGTTTGAAAAAAAGTCCCCCCCCCATTTTCTTCACTATTTTTGATATCCTTGTTTGCTCTCTATCACAGGTTTGTTCGTCGGGAGAAGGAGATTGCAGAGTCTCGTTTTGAAGTTGCTCAAGGGGAGAGTTTGCGTTACCGTCTGAGAGTGGAACATCTGGAACGAGAGCTGAAGGAGGTGCAGGACAGCTTGAGTGCCTCAAAGGACCGGATGCAGGTATGTGTTTGTATACACTGATCCCACTTTTACCAATAACGTTGTTGACAACACTTTTCCGTCAACAAGGTCATAATATAGCATTGCAGATGTATTGAACAAGCTAGCTGACAGATCCCTTTTCCTCCAAGGAAGTGAGGTCAAGGGCAATTTAATCAATGATAACAATAAGAAGACATATGTTTGTACAAGTCTAATCTGGGTAATAGGACTTGAACTAAGACTAAAAGCCAATGATATTCTTGCTCAGGTGACAGCGAAGACCCTGGCGCAGCATGATGAGCTGATGAAGAAGACAGAGACGATGAGCATTCTGATGGAGACCAACAAGATGCTGAGAGAGGAGAAGGACAAGAGCGAGCAAGAACTGCAGCTAACCCAAGCTAAGGTATCTTTGAAAAATGAAAATAGAAAATGGGATTGTAGTGATACATATGATATCTTCTCCTATGATATACTCTGGATTTACTCCATTATCGTGGTATTAGAAGCTGTTGATGTTTTTGACAAGTACTGCTGGGTTAACTCTCAAATCCAGACATTTCAGCTCACATTCTGTGTGTTTCAGATACAAAAGCTTGAGTCAGACATCATGCCACTGCAGCAGGCAAACTCTGAGCTGAGCGAGAAGAGTGGCATGCTGCAAGCAGAGAAGAAGATACTGGAAGAGGAGATCAAGCGCTGGAAAGCTCGTACTCAGGTCTGTGAAAGGACTAGCAAGAAAATTAAACATTGAACGCTTAAGGGGAAAAGGACATCTATCATCTGAAAAGTAGATGTCTTGCTACTTCAAATATGTTGGGAAGAAAAGTAGATGTGTATTACTGGTGTAAAATGATAAAACATTACAAATAAAAAGCACAACTTCTTTTCGTGTTCTTTTAGCATTTGGTGAGCCAGCAAAAAGATTCAGATCCAGAAGAGTACAAACGTCTGCACTCAGAGAAGGAGGCCCATCTCAAACGCATTCAGCAGCTCAATGAGGAGAACTCCAGACTTAAAGCAGAGGCTGTAAGGTGAGGGTTTATGAATGATTTATCTGCTGAATTTTTATTGAGCAACATATATGATTACCTTTTCTCCCCGCATTCTGACTGGTTCTTCTCTGCCACTACATTTTCACAACCTCTTCTTTTCTCTCTCTCAAGGACCAATAATCTGACCACGTCCCTCCAAAGCCAGATGCAGAACTTGCGTGACAATTTAAGTAAGGTAACTGATGAGAGGAATACGCTGAAAAAAGAAGCTGAGACCAAGAACCAGGAACTCCAGGAGAAGGTGCGAACTATCACCCAGGTCAAGAAGATTGGACGGCGCTACAAAACTCAGTACGATGAACTCAAAGTGGAACATGACAAGGTGAGAGATCAGTAGCTGTTATTCTCACAGCCTTAGTCTTTCAAAAAAAAAGTTCACAGTTGTATTTCATGTTTCAGTATATTTTGACTAGTCACTAGTCCCTGTTACACTGTTTTTAGCATAATTAATCTTTCATACTGTGTTTCCGCTAGATGGTTGCTGAGGCTGCAGCAGGCCCGTCCCAAGAAGAGGAGGCTCGTCAAGCATCAGTTCAGGAGCTGCAGAGCCTCAGAGATTCTCTGAGCCAGGCCGAAGCAAAGACCAGAGAGCTGGAAGGACAGCTTGAGAACGTCAGCAAGGTTAAACACCACAAATTTCAGCCAAACTGTCCGCTTTGTAGTTACAGTAGTGTTTTGTTTTTGTTTTTTTTAGCATTCTGTTATCAGTTCTCAAGATCATTTTCACTCAAAATATTCATGGAAAAGGTGGTGTGTAGGCAGTGCTATAACTAATACAATAGTTGTTTCTATATGCAGATATTTATTTGTATCATTGTCTTCTTGACCTGTGACAGGTGGTTACAGAGCGTGAGACTGAGGCACGTAATGCCCAGGAACAGACATCCAGGCTGCAGGCAGAGCTGACCAGGCTCAGGCAGGATCTGCAGGATAAAGTTTCTCAGGAAGATGCGTTGAGACAGCAGATGACTGAGAAGGAGGAGAAGACCAGGAAGGCCATTGTTTTTGCCAAGCAGAAGATCAATCAGCTCGTGGGTGAGTGGTTGTCCCTCATATTACATCACATTGTCCAGTGATACATTTTTTTCTTCTTCTGTTTTGCTATATTGTAGTTCTGCTTTTTATTTACATTTGAATCTCAGCCCTAAATTTTCAAACCTTAATCTGTGTCCAGCCTCCAAAGACCAGCTTCAGAAGGAAAATGAAGAACTAAAGCAACAGCGCGAGGAGCTGGAGGTGCGAGTGAGCGCTCTCAAGTCTCAATACGAGGGCCGCCTGAGTCGACAGGAGAGAGAGCTGAGAGACTTGCGAGGCCAACAGGAGAGACAAGAGCAGAGAGATGAGCCACCTGAGGCAGGTCCCAGCAAGGTCAGAGTCTGCTTTAAAGTCTTCACAAGCCAGGCATTTTAGTTTTTTCACCTGAAGTTGAACACAATGCAGTGGGGAAGATAGAACACTTAGCATTTAGCCCATCGTGTTTGACTATGCTAAACAAACCTAGATTATTTTACTGGCGTCTAAAAGATCTGAGGAACCGTGTTGCATGCAGACAGCTTCCTAAAAATAATGCTTTCACTGTACAAAAGTATGTTCTAACAGGTTAAAAAAAATGTTTTATCAATGTAAAATTTGGCTTTAATTCTCCAGGTTTTGTTCTAAGAGCCAGAGATCATGAAGAGTTTGGTCGTAGATCATTTTGTGGCCAACTGTACTGATAAGATATTAGAGAATGGCAGCTTCCCTAAAAAGAAAGTCAAGTGACATTGTTGCCATTTTGATTAAACTAAAGTATCATTACTCTTGGCGTCTTGTTGACCTTTATTGTGACTTCGCTTTTTGTCCTGATTTTCAGACCCAGGAGCAGCAGAGGAGCACAGAACAGAGGCAGATCAGTCTGAAGACAACCCCAGCTGCAGACAGGGGCAGGTATGAAACACACCATTAAAATGGCTTATTGTTTTTTAAGATTAAAGTGCAGTACAGCATGCGTTTATAGAAGTGAACAGGCCATATTTCTTACCTACATTTCTGGATGCTCTTTAAACACTTGCTTTGACTTGTCCAGGTCTCTTATATTGAATGTATGTTCTTTTAGAGTCAATATTCATGTCCTGATCTTGTCTTGGTCAGTGCCAGCACATCTGAGCCTCCAACTGCCAACATTAAGCCAACACCTGTCGTGGCCACAGCCAGCAAGCAGCCTGTCAATCCAGGGAACAAACCCACTCCAAGAGCAAGCATCAGGCCGATGATCACCCCAGCTACTGTACCCACCCCAACACCCACAGCTACTGTCATGCCCACCACACAGGTGGAGACCCAAGAACGTAAGACACTGCAAAGCCTCAGACATACAGAAAACCAAATACGCAAAATGTGTGCATTTAGTTGAATTATTGCAGCTACGGCTCACTAAAAGCTGAATCTCTTCTCCCCCACAGCCATGCAGTCCACTGATGGCCCCCCGGTGGAGCATGTGACTGTGTACGGCAGTGCCAGCGGCTCGGTGCGCTCCGCCAGTCCCAACGTCCAGACAACGATGGCCAGCCCCATGCTGACTGTGCAGCAGACCCAGACGCAGGCAACAGCATTCGTCCAACCAACTCAGCAACAGAGCGTGAGCCATGCAGAGCCAGCCAATCAGGAGCCACCGCCTGTGGTGATTGAGGCAACACCGAGCTCGCAGGTGGAATGGCCTTCAACATCCTCCACCTCTTCTGTGTTTGGGACTGGTGAGAACTGAAGTTAAGCTATTTATGTGGAACAGCAAGTCAAAATTATAAAAGGTTTTTATTTGGATGATATTAAGATATAAGATGTTTATTTATCTTTAAAGAGATATGCAGAGTTGTATAATATCATTAATTCATATTTCTAGATTTAGCAGCTAGGCTCCTGTTTGCAAATTTTGATGTTGGTTATGTTTGATTAAATACTAATTTATGGAATTTTGTATGGAAGTCTGCTGCTTCATATTAAACAATACTTGCTGATACAGAATGCCACCCTTTCAGTGTCAGTTTATTTATTACTTTTTTTCCTTGGTATCAGAGCAAAGTCTAAGCAAAAGTCATGTCTTATCTCTAGTGTCAGCAACACCAGGAACCTCCTCCATGTCCAAGAGGCCTCGCGAGGAGGAGGAGAGCACCACTATGGTCACTGACACAGAAACCACACAGGAGGACACCTCCAGGGCTCCTATACCTAAGAAGCTGCGCATCATCCAGAGAGTCGGTCCTGAGGTGAGGAAGGGGGTTGCAAAGAAGATGTCACATTTGTTTTGAATATTCTTAATGATCTGAAAACTGGTACAGTTAAGTTTTGGGTGTTATGAAGATTGTGTGTGTTCTTCTCAGGAGGAGGTGTTGGTGGAGGACAGCGCTGAGGCTGAGGGGGTGGTGCCAACTGACAGTGACGGTGCAGAGGCAAGTCAGGTTGGTCATCACCCCCATTTATTTTATTTTTTTCTATTACTTTTCAGAGTGGCCGCATGTACCGCAAGTTCTTCTTTTACATTGGTTTCTCACCTGCCATTGCAAAAAATTATGCCACAAGAGGACAGCAGCATGTTTGTTTTTTGTTTGCAAATTTTTTGTTTTGTTTGAAATCTCTGATACTTACAGATTTGCCAAAAAGTCCTATTAAATCTAATCAGGGGAAGTTCCAGTAAATGTAGTGTTAAGAGGCCAGAGTAGTTACAGCAGAATTAATGTGCTAGATAAGTGTTGCCTACAGGTAAAGGTAATATCTATACAGTATGTATCACACATTTATGGAGTATGTGATGTTTTTAAAGGAGAATGAATGAGTACAATGCCTGTTGTTTATAGTGCCCATTGTTTCGCCCTGCAGACAGAGGAGTTTCCTGCACTGGAGGAAGGAGATGAGGGTACAGCCTCCCAGTCTGTTGCAATGGACCAAGAGGTTACCTTGAGCCAAAGTGATACCCCTGACCAGCTGGAGCGGGAAGTAATCGTCATAGTAACAGACACAGAGAGTGAGGAGGACCAGGAGGAAGAGGAAGAAGAGGAAGAAGAGCAGGTAGAGTATTTCTCTTGAGCATTTAAAAAGGGCAATAAATAAAGTGATACATGACACTTGCAAATTGCAGATTTTGTCTTTCAAAAATCTTTTGGTTTTCCTGCCACTAATACTATGAACAACACTCAATTTAGGACTATGATGAGGAAGAAGAAGAAGAAGATGATGAGGAAGAGGAGGAGGAAGATGAAGAGGATGAGGAGGAAGATGACGGAGAGATGGGGGAGGAAGGAGAGGACAGCAATGAGGGGAGCGGAGACGGCAATGAGGCTTACGAAGGAGACGACACAGAGGTTCGATTAACTGACACATAATGTACTCACAGCTACAACTTTGACCTTGTATTTGTCCTTGACTACACAGCTCACGTCCAGTACACCCCATTATCCCCTTCCCACGCTTTCAGTCAGGGATTTACGTAGCATTCCCAGCTTGCATGCTCGCTTTTTCCACAGTCTCATTTCACCGTCACCGTTTAGCTGTGTGTTGTAACTTTCTGTCTGTGTGAAAGCTGTGTGTGTTGACTTTAGTTGTTTACCTTTTTACTCGAGTCTTGGTTGCACATGTTCAGAGTGAATGAGTCAGTGTCTGCAAAAGGGCAGTAAACGGTCTTTCACTTGTAATCTGTGAAAGTTGTTTGAAGTGCAGGATGTGTAAACCACTGTCCGGTGTTTTCAACTGAATTACTTTTGAGGGCAGTGTTTGAAGGCCATACCAGCTTCAACAGTGACCCGAGTTTATTGCAAAGTAATTAGATATAAACTGTGGGTGTTAGCTCTGCTACAAGTGAATGACTTTCCCTGAATCTGGAAGACTGCCTTTGCTATGAGGGGCTGTTAAGATGGGTGGTTAGTGTCAAGTGGCATCCACATGAATGACAGGACCCAAGGTTTCCCAACAAAACATTGCATTGTAACAAGTGGGTAAATGTTAATCACACCAGTTTGGTAGTTTTAATGATGTAGCATTTTTAATGGAACATATTTATTAAACTATCATAAACCTCTTAGTGTGCACTAGGTGAAGTGACTGGCTAGATCATGTGGATGGGCAACAGGGAGTGCAGGGCAGACTGTGTGTCGAGCATGTATGCAGGTTCTAAAACACCACGTTGAATGTCAGCGTCAAAGTGAAAGTGTCAGTAAAGGATCTGCCAACACTAACATGGCTTCCAAATGGAACGCAAGCAGCCACAGGAAGTGTAAGGAGTAAGCAGTCAACGCACAGAGCAGTCTGTAAAATGGGTCTTTTCAAAAATTGTCAATTCCTCGCAACCATTAAAGCTGCTCCTTGGGCAAAGTTAAAGTTGGATATAAGGCTCATGGGTTCAGTAATCATCACATGATGAAGATAATTATGCTGAAATAACACTGAAATGATTTAGTTTGCCTTATGGTTAAACTTCAAGTTTAAATCTGGCGTGTCTCACAGAAAACAGACTCCGACTGCAGCCCATGTCAGAAACAGACACAGAATCACGTAATGTGTTGAGGTTTTGGGTAAAATTTACTTGTAGTCATTGAGCTGACAAATCTACTGAGTCATTGTGTGAAGCCTTCACCAGAATTACATGTTAGAGCATGTATCCATGAGTCCTTTGTGATTCAATGATTTTTAGTTTCCAGGCGTTGTTTTTCTTATCCCTCCAGTGAGAGAGGACCCTAAGTGTTGAACAAGCGATTTTACAATATTTTGTTAAGTAAGGATAAACTTGTCAATGTAGATTGTGTATAGATGCTTAGTAATGGTAGTAGTGCCCAGATGGGCTGCAGTGATGTCCTGCAACTCGGGCCATCCCATAGGGGCCCGTGTTCCCCTTCAAACAAGTGTGTGTAATTATTGCGAAGGCCATGTTTGGGCACAAGACCAGAGAAAAAGACTCCCTATTTCCGTTCTTTTTACAAACTAGCTTCTAACTGAATGTCTTGTTTGAAGTTCAGTTTCCCTCCCATGTCCCTGTTTTTTTTTAACTTTCATTGATCTCCTTTATTTTCCTGTTTCATCACGTGTTGAATTACTGTCACTGAAACTCAACATTTCCTTTACCTTTTCCTTTTTCCGTTACCTAGTCTAGTCGTATAATTACGTCCACTTGTAACACCACTGCAACAGCAAATGCGCTATTAAAGACGGAGCTACAAGTGGGTCGTTTGTTGTAAAGGAAATGCAAATCCCTTCTGCACTGAGCTGACATGGCGAGTCAAACTGAGACAAGCTGAGCCAGCAACATGTCAATGTAAAATGTGTTCCAGAAAGTGGGAAATTAAACATAATCTGTATGTGGGGTTCTGCAGGTATACTTGGCATCTATTTTGTATGGAAACCATCCCATAACCTGCTTCCTCTGATTTGACCCAACTCCCATTGTCCTGTCCTGCTCCTCTTCAGATTTTTTTTCCTCACTTTAAACTGTGTTTTTATTTTTCCCTGTTTGAGCTTTTGCCTGTGTCAACTTCTTTTTGTTGTTTTTTTTCTCAGGGAGCTGATGTAACAGACCCAGGCACGGAGACAGAGGAGAGTCTGGGGGCGTCTGACTCCACCCAGAGACCAGCAGATTCCCAGACACCCAGCTGTAAGATCCAGGAAACCTTGTCACTTACACAGCGCACATGCATAGATCCACCTCAGACTCTCCACATGCGCTCACAAACTGTCCCGTCATTCAATTAGATATCTGACTCTTCATGATGACTGCAGGAGATGTAATATGTTGTTGTCTGTCTGAAGGGAAGAGTTGTACAAGTGGTAGCCAAAATAAAGGTCAAAAAAGGCACAAAGGTTGCTTTACTTTCAAAATGAATAAAATAATTGAAGTAATTTTGAGGCCCCATCAGAGTTAGAATTATTGGTCTGTCCTGTTTTATTGGGAGTAATTATTTCTTCTCAGTCTTCTCTTTTTTTTCTATATTTTACCTCAAATTGTTGAAAAAAATCTAATGACACACATGCACACACACTTAACTGACAAAGTGTGCCACACATGTTCAGTTGCTCTCTCCAGTTGTTTCATAAATTCGATTTGGTTTTTAACATTAGTTAGTTTCCAACATGCACATTCCTCACAAATCGTGTGTATTTTCTCCCATTTTTATCATCTGGTGGATGCTTTCAAACCTGTTTTTGACCTTAAACAGGATTTTTGCATTTTGTGATATCAGAGAATATTGTATCATTATTCAGAGAATCGATATAATATAGTATCTTGATGAAAGTTGCAATTTACACACCTGTAAATTATAGAAGCTAAAGATATTAAACAGTGTATTGGTTGGTTTCTGGCAAATGGACATCTGTTGATTTGAGCCTGTCCACTGTTGTTCTAGTCGAGGGCAGCACAATGGAAGCCTTCTCTACAGAACAACCAATCACAAGCTCTGGTTCAAGGATGCCCCAGTCGCCACGTAGACCAACACATCAGCTGCCCCCTCGTCTGAACATCCACCCCGCCCAGACATCAGAACTGGGACCACCTGCTCAGGTTCAGGTATGAAGTGTAATATGTCCTTAGTAAGGAAAATATAAATGTACTTGTCACAGTATTAACATTGTTAATGTCATTTCTGTGTCTAGATCACAAGCACTGCTAATTAATTGTGTGACATGTACATTCACAGCGTATCCCTGTTCGTCGGGTCCCTCAACTCACTCCTGGAGTGTCTGGCAGCGCTGTAAGTTGTCAATAATAACGTCACCTCATAATTATGTGGTCATTTCATTATTTACACACTTTAACCCCTGTGTTTCTGTGTACCTGCAAACGTTTGTATCCAACACTTTCTGCCTCTCTCTCTCTCTCTCTCTCTCAGCAGCAGCACTTCTTCGATGAAGATGACAGGATGGTTCCCAGCACTCCCACTCTGGTGGTGCCACACCGCTCTGATGGTTTTGACCAGGCCATCCAGTAAGTCTCTCATACATGTGTATCAAGCAGAGTCAGAACTCCAATAAAACATTTGAAATGCCAAGTTTATTAGTAACAAAACCACCAGTAATGCAGAACATTATTGATTTAATTGTTTAGTCTAATAATACATTTCTTATTATTTTGCGGGGGGTAAAAGTACTGCAGAGATGACATGATTTTGTTCCTTCTTTTAATATTAATTTTAGTTCGAAGTACAACTAAAATTTAGAACTTTTACAATGTATGACTAACATTTCTATTCTGGGGCCATGCATACATGAAGACATGAAGCTTACAAGACTCCATAAATCCAAACAAACCAGGACTATAGTGCAGAATATACATTGTCAAACAGAGAAACAGCCAGTAGAAAGTATCTTTCACAATGAAATCTTCAGACCATCACTCAAATGAGTGGGACTCACTTCAACAATCTATCTTACCTTCTTTTTCAGGTACATAACATTTTTCTCAAAAAGCCATTCCAGTTTTGTTCATTTAAACACCAGAATATTTCAGGATTTCGGCGAGCCATTTCATGGAACATTAACTCTCTTAGATTGTCATATGTACGGACCAAAGAAAATTGGGATTCATTCTTTACACATCCCGCGAAATGTTAGAAACAGACATCAGTGACCAGAGAATAGTAGCTCTCAACTGTGCAACAAAAGACAGACATTAGGTGACTCATCATCATCTAGAATCAGAAAACGTGGCTGAAGGAACCTAAAATACCTGGAACTGTTATTATTCTGTTGATCGAGAGCACAACCTGGTTGTGTTGTTTGTTTCAGCTCTCCCCAAGTAGCCGGCGTGCCTCGCTTCAGGTTCGGTCCTTCAGATGACATGCCCCAGACCACCTCATCCTCACACTCTGACCTGGGACAGCTCGCGTCACAAGGAGGTAACCCCACCACCACATTAAACACCCTACCAGCTGCAGCTACTACAGAATAATGAGGTTTTTTTTCCCAGACTATTAAAGCTTTTTCTCTCTTGGTTTCAGGTCTTGGGATGTATGAAAGCCCCCTGTTTTTAGCAACTCATGAAGAGGAGTCTGGTGGGCGCAGTGTTCCCACTACACCATTACAAGTTGCAGCACCAGGTACCTGTCTCTCTGTCGATCTGATATGACGGGACCTGTTCTGTTTATCCACACACCCACCCTTTTCATCAGCACAGTTTCTGAAAATAATCATTTCAGCTAATGTGGGAGTACCATCAGATGCTACAACAAAATCAGTGAGTTTATCTTGTTTTTATGTTCTCTTCCAGTAACAGTCTTCTCAGAGGTGGCTCAGTCTGACACCACTGAGCACGCCTCTCAGTCTGTTCCCATGGTGAGCACATCCACACCAGGCCTGGTTGTGCCAGGAGCAGCCGGCACAGGGGAGGAGAGAGACGACGTCTTCCTGGAGCCAGACACTGATAGGTGAGGCTCACTCCTCCTGCTCTGTGTGTTTGTTTTGGCTACTGCTAGAATTCAGATAGCTGAGGCTCTTGTCAGCTGGCATTCATCATGATTATTATTATTATTATTGTTATTGTTATTACTAAGCAAACATGCCAGACATGAAATGTGACCGTTTCTGTTTATCTCTTTCCTCTGTTTATACCAATAGATGATTCAAAAACTCCAGATTTTTGTAATCTTGTATACATGTTTTTAAGACTGCAAAAGTATATAATCTGATCATATTTGATGAATGTTGTGTGTTTGTTTATTCCAGGTCCAGCGCAGAGGTGTCAGTGGACCCAGGGGTCTCACAGGGGGATATAGAGGAGCCAAGCCAGCCGTCTGACAAAGCCAACCTCCCCTCCACCAGCCAGGAGCCTTCCTCCAGCTCCGCAGGTACAGAGTAAATCCCTGCTGTGAATTTTATTTTATTTCCATCCTTGTGTATCTTTATTAATGTTCAGTTCTGATTGTGGTGTTGTTTTTTCTAGATACAAGCTGTGCTCCACCCAAACCCTCTAGACCCAGACCCAGCAGACAGCTGCAGCGCTGGCCAGAAAACCGCGGTGGTCGCATGAAGAGAGGAGGTAACATATGAAGGCACAACACACGATTTGGGTGGTAATGAGCTTATACTGCTCTTTACTGTGAAAAGTTTCAGGCTCATGATGGCATTGTGCTTATCTTATACATGGTTCACTTTCAGGTCACTACAACAGGGTGGTAGATAGGTAAAATCACAAAAATATCACATTTTCTATTTCTCAATAAAATTGTCAGAAATGAATTGTAAATATTTGCTCGTGTTATGCTATTAGGTATGAGATAGATATTATGTCAATAGTTTAACAAAATTATGCTCCATCTAAGTCAACCCAAATAAAAACAATGGTAGCATTGAAAACACATTAACATATTAAAAACAGAAAAACAAAAATCTGCAGGGTTAAAAGTTGCATCAACAGAGAGGGGCCATCACAGTTGTGTGTCTGAATGTGCTCTTTGTGATCTCATTGAAAGAAATGTTGATCGGTTCTGTTTATTTGACAATGACTACATTAATGTTCCAGTTTTTCCCCTTACTCCAAAAAAGCACCATTTCTACTAAACTATTGGCTATTGGCTATCAGCATATCCCACACACTTAATTCATGAATTGGGCCTAATTCTGCTGTCAATAAAGTCTGCTCAAAATTTTTGCATTAAAATCATCAGCATGTCTGGTGCCCTGTTGCCTCGGTGGTTCAAGGCGCTGACCATGTTCCACAATGTCATTCCACATGTGTCTTCCTTCATTTTCAAGCTCTTAGAAAAGACAGTTGCATAGACCCAGTAGTATCACATTGGACAGTTCATTTAATGATTTATCTTTGAGAGTTTTATAATGTGTAGTTCCAATTTATAGTCAGTTTCCACACATTTACAATAATACTGCCATTTTTATTGTAAATCAGACACAAAATTACAGATTTCCAGTTTATTTCAGACTTGTAAAAAAAAAAAAAACACTTTCACAATATATAATAAAATACATTCCTCTTGTAGTAATATATTTTTGCAAGTTGTTTCATGCCAGAAAAAATCAACAGGCGTCTCTAACTTGTTTTTTTGGCCGCAGTATGTGTGCTTACGATGCAGTTGCTTAACTTTGATTAGGAGTCAAAGCATTTGATACATGTTGTATCATAATCCAGTTTAATGTTGTTTTTTACACATTTTATACAGCCACTGTACAGAATTTTTACATCAGTATAGCAGGCTTTGTTTTAAAAAAAAGCATTTTATATCTCAACAGGTCAAGGATTTCCTTCTCGGGGGATACATGGGAGAAGATTTGCAAGATGAGGCACTAATGAGAAAACCTGACAACCATAACAGGAGAACTTTCCCATCAGAATCACATTTCCAATCAGAGTTTTGAGATGTTGTTTTTTAGCCTTGATAATGTTCACTTGTTCTGAAGCCTGTTGTTTTTTTCTTTATTTGCTTTTGTTTTTTTTAATGTGCTTGTAAAGAACCTCTTTGAATTCAGTCCATGCTGAGGCGGCGTGTTTTACGAAGAATGTAATAAACTTTAAAACTATGTTAAAAACACTTCTCGAATCAGACTTTCTTTGGGCACTTGATGATGTTGTTGCTCTGCGGTGACGTGTTGGCAGCAGGAGCAGCGATGACGGGACGATCACCGTCCATCCTCACGTTGTAGGATTTGGCTGCAAAAGAAACGGAACATTTTTTGATTAGTTCATTAAGCATGTTAATTTATGCTGTGTAGCATTTAGGATGTACTCTTTGCCCATCGACATGAGAGTTTCCATTTTAGTGAACCTGATTTTGGCATGAACAACTTTAACTTGGCCATAGCATAACATGGACTTTAAGAGCTGTCTCTTCAATGACATGAATGACTGAACAGACCTGACACATTTCCTGTTTGCTTCAAGCAGAGTGACATGTCTTACTCAGACAGGAACCACAGTGTTCCTCAGACTATAGGTATCATCATTAAAATGGAAACTTTTGCTCTGCTTTTTTCCATATTAAACTTGAGCCATAGGTGGATGGACACCACCCTTAATGGCCTTTACATGTGCCTCATCCCCCACCCCACCCTGACACACACCCAGATACACATGGTCCTTGTTAGGCTTCTCAGACATGATGTGAATGAGGGTAACAGACGTCTTACAGCAGGCAGACGAGCTTTGTTCTTTTGAAGATATTATTCTTGCAATGAACAAAGTGATATTTAACCAATAAACAACACTTCTATTTCAGTTCTGTGAATTAAAAGGAATTCCGTTGCAAGCAGTGATTTTAAACTAGGGTGTGTGTGTGTGTGGAGCCAAAACAAGGCAAGGAGGCTTTCTTTCTATAATGACCTTAGAAATTCAAGTCTTGATGTGCAGCACTTAGAGCTTGACACTGTCTTGTTTTTCCCAACAAAGACCCTCAGTACTAGAATGATATTGAAGCATCTATTGATGACTTACATCTTGAGAAGACGTAGTATTTGTATCCCTCTGGCTCCCTGTTGCTTGGGACGGACACAGCAGCTGTGATGGTTGAGGGGAAACCTTTCCAAGACGTCCGGATGTTGACAGCAGGTGCCAGAAAAGACACTGGAATCAAATCGTCGACATTATAGTTTATATATTCCTTTGTTTTTATTTCACCATTGATATTTTTCTGTTAAACTACTTCACGGCCTATAGCAGTTGCAGCCCCATAAATGGCACACAGGCAATTTATTTCCACTTGGAAATCATTTACAACCTGGACCTTGCTGCCCCTCTCACCCTCACAAAAGCATGACTCACAGTTTCAGAGAACTTCATGTGTTCTAGCTCAAATAAAACATGTTTACTTGAGTCTAGCAAACACCCAGAACACTCATTACAGTTGTAAGGGACCACACAGTTGCGAAACTAACATAAAATGCCTTTAAAAAAAGGTTAAAAGTATTTCTTGAAGTACCTGCTTGACGAACCACTCGGTTGCGGACTGTGTAAATGGAGTACTGGGGTTTCCTGCCACATGTTGAAGCGGTGCCATACTGGTATGAATATTTTTGGACCAATCCACCTAGAAGAACCAGTCGAGAGTCAATTTCAGAGTGTGTTCATTAATTCAGACTAGCCTTATTTGTATTTAATTAAAAAACGCTGACAGGAATAAGTAAATAAAAGCAACGAGGACAGTGGTTCATCACCTCTCTTGAAGAAGTACACCGACTCTTTCCTCCTCTGGTACTGAGGCACAGACAGAGCAGCTGTGATGTGACCACGAAGCCCATCAAAGCCTGTTTCAATGACTTTTGGATAGCCGCTGTCCAAAACATCATTTTCAAATCTCCAGTATTGAGGTCCCTGCAAAGAACAGCAAACATTTTTACAGAGGTAGATAATTGGCTCAAGGGAAGAAAAAAACGATCAGAGAAGAGCCAAGAGTGTGTTTAACAGCAGCTAATGTTGTATAGATTTCTCAAATACACTAATTGATTTCAAATAGGATGAAAAATGTACCTTGAAAATGTATGTTTTGCCCTGGCAGTTGCAGCGGGTGAACACTGTGTCAATGGGGGACGGGACGCCCCACACTTGTGTGATGCCTCGGGCCGGACCAGGAACCCTGTTTCTGTCCAGAAACCAGAAGTAGTGCCCTGAAGGAAAACAACATGGATACAACAGCACTTTAAAAAGTATCATCAGAGTAATCTCAAAGTGTATTTTATTATCTCAGTTTATTTCTGGTCCTCGGATACTTCAGATCTGTATTTTTTGTGCTCTTGCAGTAGAATTATACAGATCTTTTACAAGCAAACGTTCTGGGTTAGAAATCATAAAAGTAAAAGTTGGAAAATGGCCTTAGAAAATTTCTCATGATGCAGAAAAATCGACCCTGACTGAGTAGAGTCATACTGTTGAAGCTAGTCCAGGGGCAGCTAGTTTTAACTTCTTTATAATATGTCAGGTACTTTGGTCCTGTGGTTTCCAGCCTAAGGGTCGGGCCCCCAGAATGAGTCACAAGATATCTCAGGGAGGTCATGAGATGTTTATCAGGATCAAAAAGAAGACAAATATATACTTTTACATTTTCTGTCTGTCAAAAAAAACTGTCTGCTAGAAATACAAATTGCTGCATTCAAAACCTTGCTTATATTAAAGTATCCCAGTAAGCATTACAATCAATATGAACTGAAAATAACAATGTTATAAGTACTTATTATTCAGAGAGAAATGTGAAGGACATGAAACATTGTAATCAGAAAATAATGTGACACGTGAAGTAAAAAAGTTAAACGTCTGCCTCTGAGAAGTCGTGGGGTAGAAGTATAACATTGCATTCACTGGAAACACTCAAGCAAAATACAAGCACATCAGGTTTTTACTTACAGTACGTAAATGTACTGTTGCGTTCAGTGGTTGTCCGATAAATATATACAAGTAAAACAAAAGTGACATATTTCCATTTGATGTATGAGGTAGCAGAAAATGTAAACAACAAAACAGTTAAGCCGAGTTCTTGAGTGAATAAACATACTGAAATCCCCTCGGCTCCCTCGAATGTCAATGAACTATCTGGGTAAACACATGATAAGATTTGCAGATATATTCACTGTGAACACACGCGAGTAGCAGCTGCCTGGTTGGCACTCACCTCTGAAAACAACAATCGTTCCGTTCTTCAGCGTAGTGGCTCCGCTGACGGGCCGCCCGCTGCACAGATTTGTGTCGTTGCTGTCATCTGGGGAAAGAAAAAGGACACATTTGTGAGGAAACCATCTGTTTGGATAAAACACGCAGTAATACACAGAAACCATGCAATCACAGACTGTGTCCACTCTCATGTTGTGCTGCAGGAGGTGCGAGGACCTTTCCTGAACTTTATTCCATTCAAGACCAACTGAGCCCATAAAGCAGGCTGCAAGATAAAATAGAGGCTTGGATTTCTGCAAGAACTTGTGTAAAATGAATAAGAGATAAGTAGAGCCAGCAGATCTCACCTCTGAGAGTTACAGAATTTTACTTTTATGCAATTTGTTTTCTGGTGATAAGAACATTTCTGACCTGCTTGGTAATCTCTAGAATCGTCTATAGTGAGAGATCCCACAGGCTTTGTCTCAGGTTTGGAGCTGCCTGGTTTAGCTGGTGATGGCTTGCTGGGCTCCGGTTTGTCCTGGGGCTTTGAGGTGGCATCAGACAATGCGGGGGTGACATTTAGTGGATCGGCAGTAACGCCACCCGCTGTGTCGTCCTGCACTGCGTCTGTGGATGAAGGGACGTTGGTCGTCAGGGCATCGGGCTCTGCAGGAGAAACACTGATGGAAGGATCTTGGATGTCCTGGAGTTGAGGGCCTGCTGTGACATCCTCTGTGTTGATGTCGCTGTCATCTGGGTTTGAGGTGGTCGCCTCTGGGATAGTCGATGGCTCCTGCGTTGATGAGGCAGTGATGGTGGTGACCTGGGAGTTTTCCAGGATCATGGAGGAGGCCTGTGTCGATCCTGTGGACACTGACGGGGCCGTGGTTGTAACCTCTGGCACATCAGAGGAGGCGACAGGCAGATCTGTTGCCTCGGCTTCGGGAAAGACGTCACCCTCCGGCTGCACTTCTCCCTCTCCTACTGCCTCCAGCTCTGGGGCCTGGGCTGTAGGAGGATACTCTGTTTGGGCCTCTGCTGTGGGCTGAGGGAGAGTTGTTCCTGAGCTGGTTGGATCGCGGTCATCTGGAGGAGGACATGATCATGAACATGATCATTCAAACAGACTTTGTTTATCTGCGGCAGACCCTGCCACCTCTCTAGCTTCAAACTGCATTCTGGGACCTTATTTTCATCTGAAAACTAAAACAAAAATAAGTTTGAATGTCTCTTTCTTTTTGGATTCTGCAAGTATATAGGACAACGTGGATCTAAGTAACGTGGTGGATTTTGCAGAAGAGGTATAAGTGGGAATTGGCCTCCGTTGCACGTGAGCCATGTCTTGGGGCATTTATCGTCACAGCCTGGGGTTTTAGTTTCGTTATTTCTTATTTCATTTAAAATTTTCACTCTCTTCCGTCTTGTTGTTTTGCATCCTGTCTTTTTCTTGTTTTCCCCACCTTTGTGATTGCCCTGATTTGTTTCACCTTTCCCTGATTAGCCTCCTGTGGATGTATTTTAGGTTTGGTGCAGGTGTCTTTCCTTAGTATTCCAGCCTGCGTCCTACGTGCCTTATTGGTTTGTTCTCAGTTTAGTTTTTTTTTTTATATCTCTCCTTAGATTTCTGCGTGCTTCTGCCACTTTTGTTGCCTGCTAGTTTCTTGTTTTGGTTTCAGCTTTTGGAAGTGTGGGAAGCTATTCTGGCAGATTCACGTTTTTCCTGTATTGATAATCACGGATGTTACGTACCTGAGCTCTCAGTGGGCGCTTCGTCAGTGATGGGATAAAGAGTGACGGCGCTGTCATCGGCCTGCGTTGGTTCATCATCTGAGGGTGTCGCCTCTGTCTGAGAGGCGACTGTGAACACCTCTGTGCTGAACTCCAGAGGGTCAGGCTCCTGTGTGGGTTCAACAGAAATCTGATCCAGTTGGTCAGCTGTAGATAATCCATAACCGCTGGTGTTCTCTGGCATTGGACTCGCCTCCAGGTCCTCCACTCCAAACTCATCACTGGGAACAATCGGGCCGTAAATGTCTGAGAGGAATGCGACAAGTGAGAGGCGTGCACAGCTGGATTCATTCACATTCATGAAACTTCACTGGTGGAAGACTACGCCTAGCAAGATTTATTCTCCATGCACATCATCGCTCACCATCAGTGACGTCATCTTGTGGATATGATGTTGGACTGACCAGAGGAATTAAATGGTCATCTGTTGGACACAGTGGGCAAGATTTAATGATGTAAATACTCGTAACTCTCAGTCTTCAAGGTTACGTTTAGCAAAAAAAAAAAAAAAGAACATTTGGTCATTAATTGCTCAACCGCATGCTGGTGGAAAGCCAAGTTTTGTTATCAGTTTTTTCAAAGTCTTCCCCAATTTTCAAGTTGTTTGTTACAACTTCTACGGTTGTGAATGCACGACTAACATGTGAAGAAACAACTGAAATAAAAACAGTCGATCTAGAGTAATCCAAGCCTGCTGAAGACCCAACAACCCCAATTGATTTGGAAACCTCCTTGATGCACAGTCCATGTCGTGCACCCACTTCAGATCGGATGTGTGCTTACACTTTTATCTTAACAGAGCCAATCTTATAGTTCATAGTTATAGTAGTGTTCCTCATCTCCTTCAGTAGTTTAGAAGAATGCTATAACACTGTTTAGCTGTGAAGCTCCAGAAATGTTTGTTGATGACAGAACTTAAGCAGATTTTCCATCAGCATGGGCGTGAGCACTTAATGACTGACTGAATTTTCTTTTGTAATCACTAGAGTCTCTATTTTTACCGCATTGTTTTCTTTAGCTTACGCATCGCAGACCGCGACACTCCAGACAGAAATTGACAGCATGTCTTTCACCTAGAGAGCAGTCACAAGAATGCAAACATCTCTCCACCCACAAAACTTTTTTCTCAGCCAATTACTGAATTAGAACCTCCAAGAACATGTTCCGTCATCTTTTCTTGGCTTTGCTGGTACTTTCCTCTCTTGTGGCTGAGCCTGTGCCCGTAACCCTCCTACACACTCATCACAACACTGCTTCCTTGTGTTACTTTTGGCCAGTGAGGCTTGTGCTCTTGGCTTGTTCTGGTGAAACTTGGCCTCTGAAGAGAACCACATCAAGAGAGCCACAGTGCGGCAGTTAAATGGCTACACCTTCCTGCCGTCCTCCTGACATATGCCTTATTACGTCCTCTGAGTTCGGCTCATGGCTGTCATTGGTATAATCTCCAGTAGGAACCCTTCAGAGAGCTTTGATTTCTGTCGTTGGAATCATTTCAGGTATTTTAAGTAAAAAACATTATCTTGTTGCAAATAGAAAAGCCAAAAAAAAGCATTGTCACCTGCACTGTTTCCCTCGCTGAAGGTAGAAGCCAGATCATCATTCAGAGTCTGAGTCTCTGTGGGAATATTCATGAATGACATCAGAGTGTTACCCCTTTGAAAAAACACTTTTGCCTTCACTCCTAGATAATTAACATCTAGAAAAAAAATCCCCCTTTTTCCCCAAATCAGAAAATACCTTTGGGTTTGTTATCATTTATGTTTTGGCATGAATTAGTCTTCACTGGTGCTGTAGCACTGGCTGCTCCACTGATTTGCTCTGTGGTAATTACCAAGACAGAGAATTTTGTCAAATATAACCCAGTGGATTCGTGCAGATTACTGCGTGCATCACATGCTGCTCCACATGCTGGTGGACATGCAAGTTTCCCATGTCACATTCATTTTGACTTCCTTATACTTCACTCATCATGCACATGTGCCAGTCTCAGGCGAGGGCTGACGTAACTTGCAGCCATGCAGTCAAACTACCATCACTGTATTTGGGTATTCAGGTATCAAATGATCACCAACAAAAGGTGTGTGACCACCTTCACGTAAAAGCAACACCATGTAACTTCTGAAGTTATTCTGGCGAAAGATATGTGATTGTTGAGTCTCAAATGCCGACACTTTGGGTTGGGTTGAACCCAAACTACCAACCCAGTGGTAGACGGCCTGGTCATGAGACTAAGCAATCAATAGGCTTGGTTCAGATAACTTTAAATGGATTCAGTTGCTAAATACTAATTAGTAATGTAATCCACTGGATTATAAACATCAAAACATCTAATTAATCTGAATACTGTTGAACTACTTCAAAATCAAACATTAATAATATCATAGCACCATATACCCCCACGAGAGTTCAACAGAGAGTTCAAATCTTTTCTTCTTAATCTTTCTCCAGAAACGCAGTAAAAATTACATTGTGTTGCTTTATTCGTTGTGATGCAACTGTGTCGAAACTGTGAAGAAAAATCCGTTAACATGCAGAAAATGATACACATACGGAGTCATGCTGAACTTGTTGGAGAAGACTCACCCTCTGCGTCACAGTGGCTCTTGAAATCTGAACAACACTGATTGAACTTTAAGCAGTCAGAGTCGCAGCTGCACCGCCGACCTCTTCTGAATCGCTCTCCACACCGACCTTTACATGAGTTTGCTGTTGGACACAAACACAGCAGGTTTAAACACAAATGATCTGTATAAGAAGACTACACAGTGCAGGTTATATTTATTTTGGTATTATACGGAACATCGAGACAAAAAAATGACATGCCTAAAATGTTTTAATCACATGCAGATTTCCCATTTTATTTCATGGTTCCATGAGTTCAGTGTAAAGTGGCACACATTTCCATTATCTTATCTCAGTGTGAAAAAGAGTGAAAAAGATGTTAAGTTGAATTTACGTCTGTTCGGTGGAACTCATTGCCTTTCAAGAGAATTTTTGAGTATATTGAACAGTCAGTTTTCATCTCGCTCAAAGAACAGCTGCGTCTGCTCTTACTGACACCAACATTAGAGCAAAGACATTATACAAAACTGCGACAGAAACCTGGTGATGGAAGTACTGGTGTGATGGGCTAAAGACTTAATTTAATACTTTTTTACCTTTATCATGGTCAAAACATTGAAAAAATACAACCATAACTTATATCAAATGTATTAAAGACACGCGACAAGTTTCCATGATGTGTTTTCTTAGGACTTCAAAAAAGAAGTTTTATCTCTCAAACCATGCATGCTGGGAAGTCTGCCAATATGCTTTCTTAGAAACATATTTCTATGAGCTGATTGAACTCTGTACATTACATTCATCCAACTCATTATTTCAAATCAAAAGACTTGATGTTGAAAGAAGTGACATTTACGAGTTCTGAAGTGGTCTGAAAATAAAAACTTGAAACAAATAAAACTTATAAAACTAATAACACAAAAAAATTACATTAAGTTAATTAGAAAAGATATGTTGTTTCTACTAAATTCAGAAACAACGTTTTACAGTGTAAATGTGACCCTTTACATTGAACGGAAGTAACATTTTCTGAGAGAAAGGTCTCACTTGTGGTGCACTGAGATTCGTAGTCTTTGCAGCACTCATCATAAGTCAGGCAGCTATAATCACACTGGCACATGGAGCCCCTGGAGTAATCGAGACCACATCGTCCTCTGCAGCCTGGTGATTATGAGAGAAAAGGAAGTCAGGGCTGGACATGCAGTATGGATAATAAGATGGCATCTGTGCAAATTAGTATCATTTTATCTCCAATAACATAGTCTGTTTGAGGGCAGAGTCTGTAAATAATACAACAGTGCCAGGAATTGATTTCTGTAATAGTGGCAAATACGAAGATATGCAGTTGGCTCTGCCTCTGGTAAATAATTATTAACAGAGTAAGCATGAATAAGTAAAAAAAAAAAAACACTCGATACATTTCAGGAAAGCCTTACATTAAAAAATAAGAGTCAGTTCGGCTAAATTTTCCTCTTTTAAATAAAAACATGACATAAATTATACTCACTCTGAGCAGCACTTAATGTGAAGGCAGACACCAGCAAAATAACAGCAGACAGTACAGTGGAAGACATCCTTCTGGAAATCTGAAACTAAACATGAGACACACACAGAATACATAAACAAGATTTCCCCTTTTGTCAGGTGTGTGTTGATGTGCATAGCTGAAAGTCCTGACATCTAGAAGAGGAAATAAAAAGTGACCGACCTGTTGGAGCCTCTGTCAGAGTCCTGCTGACTGTTTGAGCCCACTGCTTTTAAAGACTGAGAGGGAGACCGGCTGGCTTCCTGTTAATTGACAGATCCGGTCTAATTAAAAGTGTGATGATCTCACAGGCTGGAAGGGAGGATCCTTCAGTCCTGCCTGACCAAAGGTCTAGACACCATCGTTCCCCGCAAACAGCTGGAAGCACATCAACACACATGTGTGCCAGACAGACGGCTGACTTCACACACCTCTGAGCACAAGAGGAAAAAAAAAAAAAAAGACGTTGTAACTTAATGTCCGGTCACAAATGGGTCACGACAGACTTTGTGTGTCTAATCAATAACATCTGGATGGACAAATCAGTCAGCTACGGTCGTCCACTGTAATAAGTAACTTCTTTAACTTCAGCAGCCAGAAGGGCATTTCATTGTTAAGACTTTTGGCACAAGCAGGCTACTGTTTCCATGGTTACCTGCCATAAGAAACGTCAGTCTCAGTTTAAACCCCCCTGATGTTTATCATAATGCACATGACAGTGACCAGTGGATTTTCTGAAGTGAAAGTCCCAATACCACACCACACAAGTACTGAATTACAAGTAAACGTCTCGCATTTTAAATTTAAGATTTTAAGTAAAAGTGCATATCATTAGCAAAATGCACTTAAAGAATCAAAGGTACAAATATCTATGAATCAGAATGAGCCCTGTCAGTATTATTATGTTTGTGTTATGGTTATGTTTTCATCCTTGTCTGTTTGTTAGGAGGATTACACAAAAACTACTGAATGGATTTCCACAAAACATGGATGGAGGATGAGTCTAGATCCAGAACAGACCTCATTAACTTTTGGTGTAGATCCAGATAAAGCGACTTATCCCTTTCTTTAACATTGTAAGGCATTTTCCAACATTTTAGTTAATTTTGCAGATGGAAAAAAGTCAGATGTTTGTAGGTGGGTGGTATCTATGAGTGAGCACAAAAGGGGACTGTTGAGCCTTGGCAGAGGTATAAGCTGTAGCCGTTCTAGTGTTATCATAATATGGGATCATTTTTATTGATGACTGGACATGAAAGTAGTATTTTTATGTTATGTCTGTTAGGGTAGGAACATTTGCATTAATACTGTTTATATATTTTTAAGGAAGTGTATTGAATAATAATGTGCGATATCTTATAAACTGATCTTTTTGTCAATAAAAAAATAGATGTTTAAAGTACTATGAAGTGGAACGACTCAAGTAAAGTACTAGTGCTTGAAGACTATTTTCCACACCCGAGAAGGATATTGTAAGTAATGTGGGGTAAATTTGGATTATTGACTGCTTTGTCTGTAGTTTCTGTCATCCCCTAATAAATATTTTCCATTATAGTTTGTCAATGAGTCTACATGCACTTTAGTAACCTGGTCACTGTTAGATTTCTACAGTAACCCTTCAGCACATTGACCACACAGCAGTGTGTCCTTATGGCAACCTGTTTGATCACCTGTGTATCCCTGAATGTACTCACCACTGCAACAAATAAAGGTTGCTCAGTTGAATCCATGATATAAGCTCTGTGTTTGCAGTCAGTTTGCATATGTTTACATGCTGGCCACTTCATTCTGATCGGTTCTGTACAAAAGAAATACATTGCATGTGTCTCTTGGGGTAAAGGACTCTTCTATTTTGTTTTTTTCCTGCTACAAGGGTTTACTTTCTGGGGAGTTTTCCATGATCCATCTATCTATCCATCCATCTATCTGTCTGTCTGTCTGCCTATTTATCCCTCTGTCTGTCTCTGACTTGGTTCGAGACTGATTACTGTGCTGGTGTATTTTTATATTTTAGGGCTGGTCTGCACTGTGGACATTTCTGTGGTTGGATGTGCTGATGAACCGTTTCATGCCTGCAGTACTTTCCCACCCTGTCATGGTCCAATTAGAGTTAAAGCGTTCATTAGTGCACTTGTGTCAAGACAACAATGATAACAGGATCTGGTTGAAATGACTGGACCTACCTGACAGTAAACACAGACAGAAGGGGAAATGACCACCCAACAGCTCCCCCATTATAGCTCTATGACAAAAGGAAGTATCAAGCTCCTGACATCTCAATATGAAAAACACCAACTAAGAGATAAGCCATGCCACAGTGAGGAGGTGAGATGGTCAGGCTGAAGTTTACAAAGTAGAGTCAGTGCGCCCCCTTGAGTTTCATGTGGCCGTGTGAGCTGCTCTTCAGAGACAACAGAGCTCGTCAGGAGAGAATTCAGCACGTGATTTCACTGCAGAGCTTCTCTGACAAGCTCATCGTCCTAGTTAAAGGTCACCAATTAAAAGTTTGACAGTGTGGAAGCTGTTGCCTAATCTTATCTCCTGCACTTGTTAGGCCATTTAATGTGTGCAAAAACTGCCCTCAAGTTTAGTTAAGTTGTGCTCAAGTGAACCTGTTAGACGCACCCAAAGGTATGACTGGCCAGATTGAAGATTAGAGAAACCAGCTTGCAGTCCATCTGGATCAGGAGTGGATGAGCGACTCCCAGATTACAATGTACCAAACACCAAGTTCTTTTTCAATGTGTGAAGACAAATGCTCCGATGAGATGACAAAATAAAAACATTCTTTATCACATATGAATATATGTAGCTGCCTCTCTCATCATTGCAACATCTGTTCACATCTGTCACATCTGTTGTATTTTTTGGTGTTGTACATGAAATAAATAAATAAACTGATGTTTAATGTGTACACTATTATTTGAATTAAGAAAAACTCTAAGAAAAGTCTTGTTCAACCACACAGTGTAGTTTATTGTGACTCACTCGAATGTGACAAGAATAGCAGCGCACAGCAGGTTCTGCTTGAAATTGGATGCTCACCAAAGTATATAATACAATACAGCATAATGTACTTAAGATATTTACAGTGAATGTATCAGAAATCATGTGTTCATACAAATCACAACCACACAAATGCAAAATTATCATTAATTATGATGTATATTAGAATGTCTTCATATAATTCCTATTTGATAAAATAAGTAAAAATTCCAGTTAGTTTTTTTGTTTTTTTTGTATTTTTTATATATGGGCTAATATATATAGTAGTGTATATAAGTCATTTATAATTAACTGAGGGGGGGTGTAACACTTTTTTTAGATGGCAAAACAGTACAATAAAAGAGGCTTTCAAACTCCAAGGCACACTAAAAAAGGAAGGGAAGGAAAAGATGTGGGTCTCCGAGGGTTAACAGCGGATTGTGCTGTGACTACCCCTCCATCAGTTTCCCCTGATGGTTCACAGACATGAGCAGCAGCATCCCAACAGGCCAACAAAGCCCACAGAGGGACAGTCAGCAGTAATAACACCAAGATGAGGCACAAAGCACTTATTATCACAGATGGATGTCATATAGACTGGATCTCCTGAGGAGATGAGAGGAGAGTCAGATACTTAGTCTTCTCCATCCAGCACCGAGTCTGTGCTTTGTGAGCAGTGGAGGCCATCTTCGGTCTTGGCAGCTTTCATCAGCCAGCCTGTTCGAGCAGGAGTTAAGCTGATCTGAAAGAGCTCGATGAGAGACAGAAACATGGAGACTCATGGGGGGAGAGGCATATCAGAGCATGAGGGTGTACACACTGGGCCTCATTCAGGAGATACGTTCTGCCCTCGCCGTCTTCAAACTTGAACAGAGGCTCTGTATCTTTCAGGCTGCAAAATGTTTCTGCAAAATAGAACATACTAGTTAAAATACTTCAGACATATCACGTGAACATAACACTTTTACATACACTGGTTCTGAGATTCTGGGCCATTTTACTTTCATAGAATGTCTTCTTTCAGACAAGTGGAGAGAGAATGTCCAAAATACACATTAAGGTGCTAATTTTAGTTCATATTTGGATATATATTGATATATACTGAGATATCCTCAATTGCTTATTTTAACATAAAATATCAGAAAACCTGTGATAAGTAATTGTAATGTAATGTAACTGTGGAAGTTTCATGTTGATATCTATAAGTTAAAAGTTAAAATAACTAAAAACATATAGAATTTTACAATGCATGTCTTTGTAGAGCATTGTCACTCAAAATGAGCTTTTTCTGATAAGATGAACAGAGGCCTTCACTTCAGAAGCATTTACATAAGCCAGACCTTCCAGATTTACTCCAGTCTATATTCTGAAGTTCTGCTCAGACGTGTTTGTTAATATAGGATTCATGTCATGGTCCAATTATTTCTGTGTTTCATGTGTCTTCTGGGTTTTTGTGGTTGTTGCTTTTGCCTTGTTTCCAGTGATCTGTTTCCCTCCTGTGTTGCTGTGCACCTCAGTCTGCTGGTCTCTGCACTGCGTCACCTTCATTAGCTCAGCCCTGATCCCTGTGGTCTTCTCTATCAGCTCCTTCCCTGCTCTCCTCTCGCCCCTACTCATTACCCTCACCTGTGTTTCTCTGCCTCTCTCCCTGCACCTCATCCCTTTGTCATTTTAGATTGTATTTAAGTCCAGTCTATGGTTCAGCTGTTGTGGAGTCATCTGTTGTGTCTGCCTCTTGCTGCTATTGATGTTGGATAAAATTTCATCCACTGATCTTCCTCCCTGCCATCTGCGTATACAATTTGTTTTTGCAATGTTGTAAGAAAATACCCAAAAGTCATTCTTGACTAAAAGTAAATACATTGTGCTAAAATATCACTTCAATAAAAGTGAAAGTCACCCATATGAATACTACTTGGGTGAAAGTCTTAAAGATATAAAATCATAATCAAAAGCAACTTTCTGGCAGCAAAAAAAAGTACAAAGTAAAAAAGTACAAGTAAAAGTGTATTATACATATATCTAATATTTACTGTATAGTATAGGTCAGCCAATTACTGGCCTGGTCAATTATCAAATCCTATAATCTGCATTTTTCAGTTATCAAAAAGTCTTTATCCAATTGGCAATAAAATAGGTTTGTTCAAAATGTGCCTCTCTGGCTTTGATGAAGCTTGCAATCTGCAAAGTAACTAGTAATTAATCTGGTTAAATGTAATGGAGTAAAAGTTGTAACAAGCGGCATAAAGCAGCACAAAATGGCAATACTCAAATGCAAATACCTCAGAATTGTACTCTAATAAATCTGCTTACAAATTTCCCTGTTTGCAGGACTAGTAAAGCAATTTCTGATTCCATCTCTGCTAAAACAATATATTTTTTTTATTATTGTGTCTGTAGACAATATTTTATAATTCATGGATTGATAAAAGAGCCCTCTGTAAAAACCTATAATATGTCAAGGAAATTAACTAAGAATTTTGAACCTGGCTAAATCCAATGTTTGGATTTCTAGTCCAGATCTATGCATCTTAGTGCCTTCTTAAGTGGATAATACCCAATGTGCATATCTAATCAAAGAATTTCAGAAAGATTGTTACAAAAAAAAAATTGTGGAACTTCACATGGAAAGTTTCATGGTGATATTTATTAGCTGAAAATGTTACCCTGTTCACCTGAAGTTTCTCCCCTCAGGCAGTCAGAGTCAGACTGTTCTGATCAGGCAGACTTGGCCAGGGAAAGCCCATCGTCTGGCATCTGCAAAGTCCATCTGAAATACAGAAAAAGCCTGTCACAATATATTAGTCCACAGCATACTGATGTGATGAATGAAACATGATCAGAAAGGACCTTTAGAGGGAGACAAATGAGAGCGGATCGCCTGGTGTCTGCGGCAGGATAATAATAGGAACACCAACAGGTGGCAGGGACTGATGATACATAATTAAATTCGACAGCTCATTTTGTTTTATTGGGGAGATTTTTTTACCAGGGATTAAAGGCTCAAAAGATTATCCTCCGTTTCACTTGTGTTTGCAGATGGAAGTGAGAGACCCTGCCAGCCAGACTGTTTACAGAGCGATGGAGTTTGTGTACAACCACACAGCGTTTAGGTCAGCATCCTGTATGTCTTCTTTTGCTCAACATATGGATGAGAAATACTCGACATGATCTGAATCTTTTTTTCTTCTTCATGTTTCTAACCCTCCCTGATATTTTAGATGAGATATATTACCTCATGACTTTGTGGGTGAGTCTTCTCTTCCTGGCTGTGGCTCGGTGTAAGTCTGAGGGTAGAGCTGATAATCTCACCATCTCAGTTTCTAGACAGGAAATGCACTCTAACTATAACCTTGTGCTGTGCTTTTCCACACTACGCTTTGCTGCACCCCATCTTGATTTTAATATTGCATCAGTGAGCATCTCATCAAGCATCAACACCTCCAGCAGAGGCCTCTCGCTGCTCAAGTCTTTGATGTTTAAGAGCACCTGAAAGGACACGAGGAGCTGAAGCACTGAGTCACAACAACTGTGCTTGTGGCAGGCTGCTCAGAGCCAGCCAAGAAACCAGTTGCATCTACTTCTGATAGAAAACAGCCATATTTGTAAATCTCACAGGCGATAGAGAATGTAGGGATTAGTGAGATGCAACCTCAGTCTGAGAAGATTTCACACACATTAATCCTCAACCACTTTATCATCATCACCTCCTGGTTGTTAGATGTGAAAAGCAATACGACAAAGTTTGCAGTGGATCTGTTCAACCAGCAAGGAGTGCATCAATGGCTAAAACGTGTCATTTCCTGTTGCCACTGGGTGGCGCTATGACTATAACAGAATATAGAGTGATGCAGTTGCTAGTCCTCAAACCCCAGAAAACTGGTTAGCATTTTTGCCCTTCTGCTTTCTTCCTCTCAAAGCGTAACAGAAATTGAAGTTGATCAGGTCAAACCTCTAGAAAGAACATGTCAAAGTACAGAAAGTATAAATGTGGGAAAAAGGGGCTGACTTCATGTTGGGTGATGGCACCGAGGTGCTTTTTTGTAGCACATAATTATGTACATCTAAGTCAAATTTCAAGTGGGGGCTGCTCTTTACAGGAGGTTGGGGGACTTTTTGCCCCACTAATGTCCAAAGACCATCAAGAATGTCGATTTTTGTGTTGTGTGACATGTGTGTGAAGATTTATGTGTATGTGTATGTTTAGCCCCTCAAAATGTGATTGATGTGGACAAAGAAAATAGTCCTAGAAATTTCATTAGGGTCTCTGACATGTTCCTAATTACGTTAAAAATTGTGTTTTTGGTCATTAAAGCAGCTTCTAGATTCTTCTTATTCCTCTTTTGTTTGTCTGTTCTGGGCAACAGTGGAGACAGGGCGATGCAACATGCATGGCGGACTCCATGAAAGAGGTCTTGCCCCCTCAAGAGACATAAAAGGCTCATTCTGAAGTATCAAGAACACCATGATTATTATTTTAGGTGAATACACACCAATGACAGCATACTCAGGAATATCAAATTGAATTTCTGCCTCTAAATCCTCCCTTTAATTCAACATAAATAACATACAAATGACCAGTTTAAGGGGCTTGCTTTTATTATCTAGTATGACTTTATCATTATACAGTGTTGATGGTCTATGAAGAACTGTCTGTTGCATGGATGGTAAAATAAATTGAACTTTTTTTTTTTCTCCAATTTTCTAACCTATTTCCTTGCTCTGACCCCAAATCAATCTTCAGCTTTTTTCCTGTTACAAAGTCATTATGTGAGGGCTCCGTCTGTGAGGCTCAGCACTTAGAGTTGCTAAAAATCAGTCCATTGGATCTGCAGCAAGGCTATAAGGGGCGATGCAGCCCTTGTCAGTGTTCCAAGTCTTTTAACACAAACCGAGCACAGACTGAACCGAAAATGCCAAGGTGATGACATGCCTGTTTGCTGGGCTTTACATCTCAGAGCAGACATTGACTGCACCATATGCATGAGACTCTGAGAAGAAGTGATGGAGAGGACCGCTTCACGTCCTTACTGCCAATCAACATGCTCACCTCACCAGCGCTGCTGCCATAGCCTCCCACAGACCTACCACTGTCAGCATTTCAACCATCTTATCTGATTTTGAAAAGGAGGCTAAAGTACATATTTTTCTGACAGACTCCTGCTGTGCTGGAATGATGGACATTCTGTATCATTATTCTTCAATGTTATACATAAGTCTGATGATTTGCAGGTCATAAGTGGTCCTAATTCCAAGACTGTTTTTTTTTATTAGACCTCTAAATTATACGGAACAGTTATTTTAACAGCATTTAAATGTAGATTCCACTGTGAAGGTTGTATACAAATTGATGCTTCTTCACTGCTTTCTGCTTGTGCACAACTGTCCATCTATATATATATATTTTTTGCTGGTACGGACGATGCATATGTCGAGACAAAATAGAAGTTCCTGTCAATCTACACAAATGATTAGCTTTACCATCGAAAGTGAGATCAATGCTGCAGCTGTGTGTTATAAGTTATACGGTTATAACAATGGTAAACAAGGAGCTGTAAAGGTGACCGAATGACACGTCTAACCCAAAGACACAAAACAATTTTAACAAGGAGACTGTGTTGTGGTTTTACCTTACAACTGTTGTGACTATATGCAGAAGGTCTTATGTATGCATGTCTCTCTGTACTGGTGGTAAACAGGGTCTATTAAATGTCCCAAGAGGCCTGGCTTCATGGACATGCAAAAGTCAATATGATTGATGAGAACTGATCAAGGAGGAATCTGTTCATTGTGTGTGTTTTCTTTTTTCTTCACTACTTGCATTCTCCTGAAGCTGCCTTTTAAAAAATATTTCAGGGAAATTTAGAATGAAGCACAAGACATGTTTGATATTTCAGTTTGATGAGATGCTGCAGCCATACAAAACCTTGAGTCTGGAGTTTGTATAAATTCTACATGTATTTTAATTTATTTATCAAAGATTGTAGCAGATGTCGATTCTGAAGCCCTGCCTAGTTACAAACAGGTGAATGGGCTTTTGCGATAAGGGCCCCTCATTTATAAAAGGTTCTAAGCCAGGATATCAAAGCAGCAGCTTCAGTGTCCTCGTTATCTAGCTATCATGTATGGTATACAGTTCAAGGTTTTTTGCTGCCCACGCCTAGTCTTTTTTAGTGTCTGAATAAATAAGCTAAACTAACAATTTGATAAAAGTTTCAGGGAAAACAACAAAACAGCCAATACTTAAATGAGGAGCTGGAATCAGCTGGTAGCCTACATTACATATGCATACAGTCTGTGTGAAGTTAAAATGAAAAGGAGAACTCTGTATAAAGAGATGAATCCACAGCTCACTTTATTAAACATTGTCAAATTGTGAGATTTTGACATTTTTGTTAATCGCTTAGGGACTAATGCATTGATCCTGGTCCTGACAAAAATCTGGTTCATTTAGGTAGCTGGTGTCTGTGACTGCATGTAGAGGATTTAAACAAGTTTCATTTGCTACTGAATTATTCTTAATTGAGTTACTGCTGGGCCTTGGCAAAGGTATGCACTCTACTGACTGCCATTCAAGTTTTCACCAGCGATTAAGCTACAGATCATTTACACAATAAATCGACTAATCTTTAACCCCGATCCAACAACCCTAAATTACATCTTCAAATTGCTTCCTTCAAACTCCAACCAGCAGTCCAAAATATAAGGAATCTTCATTTACTTTCATAAATGCCAAAAGGTGATGAAATTATCCATAATTGATTATCACAAATAGTGATTAATTTATTTTGTTTGATTGAGTAATTGCGTCTCAGTCCAAAACTCGTATCATCAATTCTACAGTAGAGCGTGAACAAAGGTTATTAATGACCGAACTTTGCCAACCCTTTGCTTGATCTCGTCACACAGAGCCACGTCCTTCAGGTCCAGTTTATGCGTTCTGTATTTGGTGGGTGTTACCCTGGAAACAAATACCCAATGGGCTGCTAATATACACTCTAAGACCCACCTCTTTGTGGTTGCTATGCCTACTACACGTTTCTCTCTGATTGACGAACGCAGTAGCCAATCAGCGTTGGGCTGGGCGGGAGCTCTCGCGCACACTGGAAAGTGTCTGGTGAATTTCTACTACTATGATCAAACCGCTCAGGGTGCACACAAGTGCTGGACCGAGGTTGCCGAAAGACCGGGGATGGAAAATGTACTATAACCGCTGTTGGAAAAGTCTATACAGGTAATACATTATTCCTGCTCCTTTTATCTCCTTCTCTGATATGAATATAATTCAGTAATTGGCTCGAAAGACTGAGCTAACGCTATGCTATTAAAGATACCGAGTTGGTCATGCATGGCTGTGACATTGTTGAATTGAAACTGGCAGCACGCGTAGACACGTTTGTTTGACATATGAACGGAGGGCCATTTCGCTAACATTGAAGGAGAAACTTACAGACATGGAATTGCATCAGCTTAATGTCTATTGTGAATCCAGAGTGTAAACTTCTCTCTGACAAACAAAAAATGTGTTTCAGTGGAAGGAGAATTAGCATCATCTGCCAAGGTGGGGCAGGGTTGTTTTGAACTGAATTTTGACATTAGTCCTACTGACATAAATTCAGTTGACACTGGCTCCCACTCAGAGGATATTTCTGTCATCTGATGCTAACCTAGAGTCATTTTTAGGCTGTCAGTGGGCTTGTCAATTGAAACGCATATCACTGAATTTCACTGGTTACAGGTTGACTGTTGTGGTGAGGATTCAGACTAGAGAGGTTTGTACAATCATGTGAACCTATGACTTTGAGACCCACATGATTTTTAATGATGATATCTATACTACAACTGCACTATATATAGATCTATACTGATACCGCAAGAATTGTGATCAAAATACTTACTCAGTGGATGTTTTACAGCTGAAAAAAACTTTGCAGTGTGTGACCTCTGCCAAGGAGGTCATTGCTTGTCTGGTTAATTTGTTGGTTAGTTGGTTTGTCAGCAGGATCACCCAAAAACTACTGAATAGATTTCCAGGAAACTTTGAGGATGGATGATGGTCCAAGCTCAGACTAGAACACATTAACTTTTGGTGCAGGTCCGGATAAAGGGGTGGAGCCAGATCTCACTTTCTTTATACATTATCAAATTGTGAGATGATGACATTTGTGACATTTCTGTTAATCTCTCAGTGATTGATGTACTGATCCTGATGAAAATGTGATGTATTAAGGGGGCTGGTATCTGTGACTGCATCTAGCGGATTTGAATTTGTTTAATTGTTTGCTGTGCCTTGGCAGAGGTATGAATTCTACTGAGTGCCACTGAAATTTTTGATATTTATTAACTTTAACGACTAACTTTTAAGAAGCAAGAAACAGCAAAGGATAAACAATTCTGCTTAAAAAATGAAATTATCTATTATGATACCAGCAAATGTTCATCATTTGTGCTTGAAAAAAGACTAAAACATTCAGCATTCAGTTTTCTTTCAGTTAAATACTCTCTAATCAGCCATGCAGATATAACTAACTTGTGACACCACAGCTGCCTTGTCCACAAACTGTTTCAGAACCAGTTCTGGGTTTACTCCTGTCAGATAGCCATTATGGGGTTTCTAGGTTAGATGGAGAGAGGCTGTTCATGCCTGCAAGTATGAACAGGTCTGTCCTAGATATCCTATGTGAATTCTTAGAGGCATTGCAAGTATTTTGCTTGCCTCCGTTGGACAATGGTACCCGACTTGGAGACAGTCTTGATGCAACAAACCTCTAATCAGGAGGATCAGATTAAGCAGAGCTTTTGGTAAGAAACTGCCATAATATGATGGTGTAGTATCATACTCTAGATTTCTGAATTGACAGCACTACAAAAGTGCCTTAATGTAATGCATTTACATTACAAGAAAGATCCTTCTTTACTAGACAGGACCCATTTTTTTCATAACTTAAAAGATACAGTCTGTTAAAATGGACTTGTAGGTCTTCTAATATGACAAATAACTGAAGTAGTTAATGTTAATGTTTTCAGATATCTGATGTTTGCAAACATTACAACCTCTATGGTTAAATACATGTTGGGGTTTTCACAGTGGCTTACTTGTCTATCACCACAACAGCCCAGTTTGAATTTGGTTAGGGACCATTTGGTTGTCACATTTCCTGTTACTCTCTACTGAATGCTATCAAATGTAATAACAATGCAAACTGTAGAGTTCCTTTCAAATTCAGATGTGTCCACCAGGAGTGTGATTTTATCATCATTAGGTAAAATATCTTAAAATGTGTAAGTAGTACTTAGCATTTTGGTGAGTTGAGGCTTTCAAGTAGGCGCTTTGCTTTGTTGCATCACCTTTAGGAGATGCACGTCAATCAAAGCAACCAGAATGGAATTCCCCTGTAACTGCCTGAAAGATGTTTAATTTACAGTCATCTTTAGAATAAGCCACATTGTTTGCATCTTCACACTGCAGCACAGCTGTCTTCTTTTGCTACAATGGACTGTCTAGCAGCCAGCTTTGTTTTTGTCTTTCTGTCTCTGAAGGCAAATGTCAAGGGTTGAGAGTTGAATGCAGCTTGGTCTTTTGATATCAAAGAAGTAAACAACAGTCTCCCTGGTGCCTTGACTTCAACAGGAGATTGAGCGTTCTAGTCAGGGTGAGTTGGATGGAGTGAAAGGAAACCAAGTGAAGAGAAGGGGTTTCACTGTCATTAAAATAAAAAAGGGGGGCGGGTTTCACTATCATTAAAAAAAAAAGAAAAGGGCAAAAGTGTTGGGAACATTTGTATTTTCTCACCTCTCCTCAGTTCATAATCTTGGCAAGTCATTTGGCGCTGGGTTGTTATCGATGATCAGTGTTTGTGCACTGACCAAAGGCAGTTTTCTAGTCTCACAAGTTATGTACTGTGTATATATAGGTGGGATTTCTTTTTAAACATGGCACATACTCACACACTGAGAAGAAATTACATCAGAAATAACCGTTTCATAATTGCATCGTATTCCTCTGAATCATCTGAATGGCATCGAATTTTGAAGTGCCTCACCAGAGCAGTGTGGCTCTATGATTGATACTGTATGACGGCCTGTTTGAACCAGTTCACCAACCAGAGGTTGAAGCCTCATGACTTTGGTGATACAGTGATCTTCCCTCTTATGCAGTTATGAGGTAGACATTAGTGGTTCTGAGTGAAATTTATCAACAACTATTTGATGGATGACTATAAAAACTGGTATAGATCTCAAATGTCTCTGAAACACCAGGGAAAGCTTTGACATCGTGTTGGCTCAATGAGTGAGCTCCAGGCTAGATGGTAGCGCTGTCACTATACCAAAGATTATGATGAATATTGCAGGGTAACATACTGCATCGTTCTACTAAGATCTCAACAGTGATCCCACACTGTGTGACATGTTTAGTGGATTCTCAGTAGCACCAAGACATTGGTAATGACATTGTGGTTAATTTTTCAGGGAGGAGAGAGTTTGCTCTGTCTGCACAAGCACTTTAACATCCAGTTTCGAGCTATGCATATGCTAGTTGTAACAAGCAGAGTTTTTATTTTAAATTATGCAAAGCTATTTCCACTTTAAACCCCATGATTTCCCTAGACCCACAGTGGCTGGTGTTACAGTTTCAGACTGACTGTTATTTGGATATTTATATATTGATTCACTGGTACTTTTTGTTTTTGTTCTAGTCAAATGATAAAATGAAGTTGTGTTCATTGAAGATATTGGTGCTATAACAGCACAATGATTAGAAATGCTGTCAACAGAAGACACATTTCAAATTGTAGTTACAGGTTCTCATTTAGGCAGTCACAAAAAGTGAGCAGGCTGGCCATAGGTGATTTAAAAAAAAAAGTGCCCAAACCTTCAGGCATTTTTGACAGGCTGTCTCCTCACAGCCATGCAGCACACAACCAATTACTTTACCGCAAACTCTTATATAAAGCCTGGTTCTTTTACCTTTGCAGATATCAGCAGTGGAGTTTGACAGAAAAGAATGGATGAGGTGAGGAGAAAAGAAAGAAGCAGTTAAATATGAGCTGCCTGTTTTGCATTTATATTTGATTGCACAAGATGTCCATGCAGAGCCAAGGCTTTATCTGACAACAACCTGCTGACCAACAGTCCTTTAACTTGAATATTCAAACATGCAACACCGCTCATGTGCACATGCTTGTTTCAGCCAGACATAGGTTATCAGCTGGACTCTTCATCATCCCTGATGACTTCTCTTTCGCTCTCCCCAACCCTTAAGGATCTGCTTACTTTTACTTATTGTTGTCCTGCCTCCCTCCTTCCCTTCTGGCTCTCCTACAACACAATGTATGGTGCCAATGACAAATGTTAATTATACATGTAAAGCCTCTCATATGTAGGCTAGAGTGCTGCAAGCCCTTAACTCGTCTTTGCCAAGCAGGGCAGAACCCAGAGGCAGGAAACACGAGGCAGGAAATGGTAAAGCTGATCTGTTACATAATGAATACATAAACAAAATTCTTTGTACTTTCAATTCAGAGCTCTTTGTTTACAGTAGAATGCATTTCTGTCATCACAAATCTTGTGATGTTATGGTTGCATGTCTAAAAGTTGAGGTGACAACAGGTGACACCCTGCTGTGAGATCTTGTACAAGTCCCCTGTGTAAAACCATGACCCGTGCCTGAGGTTGTGAATGAGCCCAGCCAAGGTCTTCCTACAGCAGATGGGAGGGTCCTGGGGCAGGATGGAGCACCCTGGCTCTGGTCCTGATATCTATTTCTGGGTTACTGGTTCATATTCTGCTGTGTTATAAGGCAAGGTGAACAATAAAGAAAAAGATTTTGTTGACTTGCTTAACAGCAGCATGGAGGGTGATTTCCATTTTAGATTACTTTAATTACCTCAGAGTTAAAAAGGAGTCAGCCCTGCGGAAGGGAACTTCAAATTTAATGACTTAAGCTGTATTTACTGTTGGACTGCTCAATGATGTTCATAATAGCCTGTTTCAAAATGCTGCTTCATCTTTTTCCTTTTCATTATTCTAAGAGCAGATATGAGGCGACTAAAGCTGAAACAATTATGCAGTTAATCAACCGGCTGATAATTGATGAAGCAACTAAATAATAGATTTGGTTATTTATCGAGTAGAAGTATCAAACCCTGGGTTGTTTGCAGCTTTTCAAGCTGACGAATTGCTGCCTTTTGTAGATATCATTGTTAATTGAACATCTTCTGGTTTTGGATGATTATTAGAACAAGAATTTGAAATATGTCAGCCTGTGCTCCAGAATATTTTGATGTTTTTACTGTTTTGTGGATATACATCAATGAAGTATTGGCTCCTTTTTTGGTTTGCGTTAAACGCTGTTGGCTCTTTTATCTTTATATTATTCCTAGATCTCAGGTCAGTAGTGCTTTTGTCAGCTGTCATCAACAGAAAAGGAGCTACATACCAGTTTGTTGACATCCGTGTCCTCCGATAGCTAGACCAAACTAGTCAATCCATCGAGTGTGCGCTTACTCCCTCACTGGCGGAGACAGAAACATATTCCAGCATTTTCGTTTTTCTGTTCATAATGTACATGTCCATGTTACAGCCTGTCATGAGCCATGAGCCTTACAATAGCCTGTTAAGCCTGTTGAGCACACGCTTGGCGGATTGACTAGTTTGGTCTAGGTACCGGAGGACATGGATGTCAACAAACCAGTATATGGCTACTTGCACAAACACACTGTTTTAACTACTTTTTTATTCATTTTGAGTCATACACGCTACAGTGCTGTGTTGTAAGGTGTCTGCTGATGTTGCATGACTTTTGGGGTGAGATTTGGAGCATGTAAAGAAGCTTAAAACATAGTGTAAAGTTCTGACCCTGTGCTGTTAGCTGTCAATGCTAACACTCTGTTCACGGAGCCCTGTCATGGTTGGACCAAATGTGTTTGCGTCTTCGGTACTGGCAAGTCAAATGTAGCTTGAGCAATGAAGCTGCATATTTAAATCGACCGAAGTTCTCCTTTAATACCAGAACAGACTTGGCAATGACTTCAGAGCAAGATAATTTTTTCATCACACAAAAATAGAAAAATACAAGGCAACATCATTGTTTACGGCTAGAATTGAATCAATGACAGATATCAGATATACAGTATATAGTATGCTGAACAAGTGCTTGCAGAAAAGAGAAACAACACAAATCTTTTGGATGGGTAGCTAAGAATATTGTAGGATACAATCTGAGCACAATAAACTACAGTGTTACTCTGTCATATTTCACAGCTGTATTTCTCATCCCGAGCTGTGTGTAGACATTGACGTGTTTGCTGTCATGCTGTTCACTCTGCTTTCACACCGCTTGTCATGCCAGGGCCTGGAAGTGATGCCCGCCTGGCACGTTGTCATAGACTGGCCTGGACTGTGTGGCTGTATGCTGCAGTGACAAAAGCACATTCAGGCCAGGACAATGGGGAGCTGACGGCCTGGGTTGTGTTTATCACTCTGCTTCTCTCGCTCTCTCACTGCCTCCTGTCTATTGTGTTTGCTGCCTCACTGTTTCTCTGGTTCGGTCTCAGTCACTGAAGGCTCGGGCATACGTTCACCAAGCAGCATGTTTATCGCTTGAAGAGAATCTGTCTGTGCAGTGTTTTGAGGCTGCTTTAGTCATTAAATACAGGGTGTAATTCTGTCATCAAGTTGGCGCTGATGTGATTGTTGGTTTCAGTGTGTCATGGTTAAGTGCAGGCTCTGGTTTTAGTGTTTTAGTGCTTTTGTTGATGCATTTGGCTTTGTAGGCTGTGAAGTTGTTGCTGTTGAGTGTAGCAAACAACTTTGACTTCACACATTCTCAATCAATCAAAATGAACAGGGTCTGATGCAAACAGTTGATCTGAACTATATTTTAGCTTCATACATAAGTTAATTAAATGACATATTCAGCTTTTTTCGATGATTCACTTAGTCTGTTTTGATTTCAAGGTATTGCAAAACAATAAAAATACTCTCTCTATAGTCAAATTGCAGAACAACAGCCCAAAATACAAAGATATTCACTGTATAGTAGTACAAAACAGAGAAAAAGTAACAAATCCTCAAATTTGAGAAGCTGGAACCAGGGAATGTTTGGCCTTTGTACCTGATAAATGACTTGAGTTGAGTGACTGATCATTAGTTGAAGGGCCAAAAAGAGCAGTCAACGTCAAGATTGATCAGTCAACAGAAAATTTGTCTGCAACTTTTTTTTTTTGATAAACGCAAACGTTTGGGCATTATGGAAGAGGATTAGGGCCGCATGTGAATTTTTTTTTGTAGTTCTGACTTTAAAGTCAGAATTCTGAGATTAAAGTCAGAATTCTGAGATTAAAGTCAGAATTCTGAGAAAAAAGAAAAAAGTCAGAATGAAGTGAGAATTATGGGTAAACTATCTGTAAGGAACCAACTTCAGTGAAAGAGTGACATGAGAGTTAACGAAGGAGGGAAGACACAAAAAACTTGAATATATCAGATTTATTGAGAAAGGTGAGTGCAAAAGAAATAAATGTTGGTTTGGTGCATGGCGTCTGTAAAAACAAAGAAAATCTGGATTTAGCATCCTTCATATCTGTAGCCTTTGTTTTTAGAAAAAACACCATGCACCAAACCAACGTGTATTTCTTTTGCTCTCACCTTTTGCTCTTCCATCTACTGCAATGGCTTCCTCTGGGACCCCTCGAACACGCAGAAACTCCAATAAATCCAACATATTCAGGGTCCCTCCTTCATTAACTCTCATGCCACTCTCCCATTGAAGTTGGCTCCTTACAGATAGTTTACCCATAATTCTCACTTCATCATGACTTTAATCTCAGAATTCTGACTTTTTTTCTCAGAATTCTGACTTTAATCTCAGAATTCTGACTTTATTCTCAGAATTCTGACTTTTTTTCTCAGAACTACAAAAGAAATTAACATGTTGACCTCCTCCATAGGTCATATATGATGATACACTGAATAATTGCAGGTCATAAAAAGTTAAAGATGACACCTTTTGCTCTGGGATATTATAGTTGGCATTTTTTTATATTTTCTGACATTCTCTCTACTAAAGAAATAATTACTTGATGGAGAAAATGATCTGCAAATAAAAATAATTAAGTGGATTGAGTTTCAAAGGGCTTTGTGCTTTCCCTTGTATACGACCACTTGCCATATTGTGACCGGAAGTTCAGATTAAGGTCATGTGATGACTCCTGAGCCAGCTCCACTGAATGAAAGAAGACCGTGAGATCAGTTCAAAGCTTCGAATCATTGTTATTTGACCTTTGTGGTTCACCATATGTTGTACCTAAAGGTTGAGCGTTTCCCCACTACAGAGCCCCCTGGAGTTTATGTTGTCATGCAAGTCAGTGGTGATGATGATGCAGACAGGTGAATTTAGTCGTTGAATGAGAGAAAATTGAGGGAAAGTCAACATGTGAACAGAAGACATTTGTTGTGCTCCTCTTTCTGACTAATGGAAAGTGGAACTCAGTTGAATGCCGCCAGTATAGATGTATTGAAATCTTACAGTGGAGCTGGACTGATCGTATAAACCCACATTGGTTTTTTTTATTCATGAAAAGAAGTTCTAAGCATCCACAGTGAAGTCCTGCTCTAAATAACCAGCCACAGCAGTGAGTCATCTCATGCTGGTACATGTGGCAGAGAAGTGGAGAAGACTGTCGGTGGCGGTGAAGGGGAAATTGGGCCTGACACAAAATGATCTGTCCTCCACGCTTCGCCAAATCAGGTTCAAAACTAATACTGAAGGACAGATGAGTTGATCTGCAGTGCAGTGGAGTTCTCTTTAAGGCTCCAGCTGCTCCATAAATTCAGTCTGTTTGTCCTTGTCCTACCTCGCTCAGTCCCTCTCACCTGCATTTTAGAAATACCCTGACTGCTGGGAGCTTTTTGGTATCTCAGATAATAATGATGTAATTAATTGACTTCAATGATGAAAAATGTCTATCACAGTTTTCTAAGGTTTATGGAGTTGTCTTCAAATGACTTGTTTTGTCCAACCAATAGTCGTTTAAAACAGAGATGCAACTATTGGCTGATTAATCAGTCAGTAGTTTCTAAAATGATTGCCAATTGTTTTGATAATTGATTCATTAATTCATTGTTCAAGCGAAAATGTAAAAAGCAATTTTAAGACATCACTTTTGGCTGAGGGAATAGGTTATGTGCATTTTTCACAATCTTTGGAATTTTATCGACTAAAAGTTTTGTAAAGCAATTAATTGATAGTGAAAATAGTCATTAGATGCAGCCATAGTTCACCATATAATTGGCAAATACCACAATTGAGAAGTGACCTATGAAGGTTAACATTTTTAGCCATGCTAGCAGCATGACGGTGGTCGGCCCACCACTTGACTGAAAAATCTCAAACCTGTTTGATCAATGGCCTAAATTTTGTAAAAACACTAATGGTTAACAGAGAACTAATCCTACTGACATTTGTGATCTTCACTCAGGTGCCTTAACTTCTTATAACACTGGCATGGGAATGCTATTCATATTTTGGTCTTAAATCAAAATATGTGACTGGTACTTTGAAACTTGTTTGGCTGTAGACTCTTTTCTTGATTTATAATATAGTGCAAAATGTAAGAATTTTAGTCATTTTATATGAGTTGGTGTCATATTTTCATCTTGTGCTTTTCCTGTTTTGGAGGCTTGTTTATGTTTACCTGTCAGATTCTGCAATATGACTGTATTAGTTTTATCTTGGAGTCTGACCACCCACTCACTCCTGTCTTTTTTCACCTCAGTGTCCTCTAGTTTCGATTTTGCTTTATTCCTTTGTGTCATTTTCTTTCTCCCTCTTGCTTTGCTCCCTGAGCTTGTGACAAATGTGCCCATTCAGAGGTTAGTGAAGTGTCTTTATTCCACACTCGGCTGCGTCATTACATTTAACCCAGTTCCATTTTTAGTTAGCTCTTTGAGGCAGAGTAAGAAGTTGTTCTCCGGCACTGTTACTGGCAGTGTTGGGTCAGACAACATGTGGAGTAATTCTGAATTCTTGTCCAACTTTTCTCATCTCTCCTCTCACCCTGAAGAGGGAGAGGGGCAGGTGGAGGTGTTGAGGAGGTGGGAGACTGTGTTGACATATCCTCCTACTTTAGGGAGACATCTGCTTATTGATCCATCTCTGGCCAAAGAAAGAGGAAAGCAAATAAATCCAGGAATGCTTAGTATGGGTGGAGAGGATGCACCATTTATTTCCTCCAGAAATTAAATGGGTTGTGGCTAGTTTTTGTCTGTGTACTTCACTTTCTTTTACTCCGTCCATCTGCTTCTCCTAAGTCCTAATTTTTCATTGCAGCCATCTGTGTGCTGTCAGGCAGTGTGTGGCTGGCAGAGAGCAGGAGAAGGAGTTAGTGTGTCTCTATTGATAAGGCTGATTGGCTCATCTCTCTGAATGACCCACTGTCTGTCAGTTGATGATATTACCCTCACCTCAAACTGTGTGTTTCTTCATTTACTTTACAATCTGTTTGACTGTGGTGCCACTCTTTCTCACTCTCTGCTCATCTGTCTGCTCGTGTGACTCTTTGACCTGTCAAACATAATTTTCTAGCATAAAAAAACAAGGGTTGATCAAGCATGACTTTAAGTAAACAGACTGGCAAGACCTGGATAATTAGTATTTTAAATTATGCTTGCATTTAATGGAAAATGGGTGTTGGAATGGCTTCTTATAACTGCAGAAAGTAGGATTTCCCACAAAAAAAAAAAATATGTTGAGGGATAGTGGTGTCGATCTGCCATTCCACCACTTTGATCCAGATTAGATGGTTTGCCTTTAAATCTAGTACAGATATTCATGTTCCCCTAAAGATGAATTGAAAAAGCTTTGGTGATCATCGGACTTGTAATTCAGGGCCATCATCAGATAAAAACTTTAATTTGCAAAATACCATTAGCACCAATAGCATAGTACTTTTTTGTTTTGATAGTAATTAGAAAATGCCAACAAGCTAACATGCTACTCTAAATATGTCAACACTGTAAACATTATACCTGCTAAACATCAGCATGTTAGTTCTGTAATTGTAAACATGTTATCAGTAACACTTGCATCATAAGAGCACGGAGGTGGAGAGAGAGGCTGTGTAACTGTACAAAAGGTTGTGATACTGAACAAAAAGAACAATCGCACTTGCTATCTAGCAAACAGTTACTGCGACTTTTGCAATTAAATGGCAGGTAGCAACCAAAGTTTCTGCACATTATCACCACCTACTATGAAAGGAGAAAATATTCATATTTAGAATGAAATCAGATCATTTTGAGTTTGTTTTGTTAATGCATTGCTAAAGGAATTGATCAATGAAGAAAAAAATCATTAATATTGAGGTATTTAAGCTTCTACTTGCTTCTTGCTCTGTATGAGAACGCCTGAAGACTGCTCTTTTCTGTGACCATTTTCCCATCTTCTAAAGCAGCTTATTTACTGCTTGAGAGACTGCCAGAATACATCTTGGTCTCTGCTTCTTTTTGAATATCTTTTTTTTTTAAAATTTTCAATCTCCTTTCTTTCATATAACCTGCAGCACCATCACTATTTGAAAAGTGAAATCTAATAAAAAAAGCTAGGAAATGAATTCTCCTTGTTTACTTCTGCTTGACAGACAGACAGATTTTCTAAGAATCTAAATCTTTGTTGCCTTTTTCTTTGGAGACCACGGCTATATCCCACTAGCAATAATCCATTCATTTTGAAAGAAACAAAATCTGTGATGGTTCAAGCTTGAAGCTCTAAGTTTTGGGGTTGACCAGTTTATTTTTCCACTCTTTGTACGACATTTCTAAATAAGTCATAATTAACACAAAAATGGCAACTTTTCCTGACTATCTAGTCCGTGCTTTCTCCTCATTGGAGAATAATATATTGACCACTAATGTATACACTACATCCTTGATTCCTGTCTTTTATAGCAGACACTGTGGTACTATAACACATTGCACAAAAGCAACTCAAAATGATCATTAGTTAAGTCTGACAAGCTCTGAGCTGTGTCCTGTGTCAATTAGTATTTATAGGTTGAGGTTTGCTGCTGTGGTTTAACCATATGTGCATGTGGGGACACACAGCAAGACCAAAGTCTGTGCAGGCATTTAATTTCTGAATAAAAAATGATCTTGAGAGGTATCAAGGTCACAGCGTGTCCCACTTCTTCTCTGGGCTTTGTTTGCCTCAGAGCTGTTATCAGCTGAACGTTTAGATGGAACCAGATGGAGAATGCTGGATGTCAGCTACTTCTATAAATCCCGCCGTAGCTGCTATCCACATGGGGTCCCACTGCACACCTCTCCGACTTTGTGTTTCTGGACCGTACCATGTCAAAACTATGAGGATTAAAATAAATGGCTAATCAGCTCAGATCTACAGTATGTTTGAATATGGCACACCAGGTTGTCTCAAGAAGAAAACAAGTGGCTTCTGTCTCCCCTCACCATCCCAGTGTGTCTGCTTTTGTCTGCCCCCTCTTTCTGCTCCCCTGATAACCATCTGGTGGTTTGATCAGGATCATGTCCCTCTGCACGGGTTTTTTGCCATGAAAATCTGCCCCGACAGCATTTTCCAGCTGGTGGCCTTCAGAAATCTCACTTCACAGTTTGGCTTTCCTCTTCAGTTTGTTTATTTTAAAGTATTTTTCTGTAGAGCTTGTCTATATATTGATTTAGTATCAGTATCATAGTCAGTCAGACTAAAAATTCTACATTTCATTATAATGATATACGACACTACAGGCCTATGTTTTGTTTTCTGCTGGTCTGGTCTGAAATGCTGCATTACGTTCAAGTGATACTGTACTCATAACATTTCTTCAAGGTTGGCAGGTCTGTGATATGAAGATATTTATGTCAAAGTAATCTTTATTAAACCCTGCGAACACACACATTAAACAAAGACTTCACTAACTAATTTTGTTAGATATTAATTACAGTTTGCTCGGAAACATTAATCTGTAAAACTGTCACAGGATGTGATCACTCTACGTATGTCGAATAACCACCTCGCTACTATAATTTTTGTATAATTCTCCCTCCCATGCTGGACTAACCTGCTCTGCCAAACAGAATGCTGTCTGCAGGGGCATCCAGTCCCACTGCTGAGCTAATTAAGAAGGTGTGAGGTGTGTGTGTGTGTGTGTGTGTGTGTGTGTGTGTGTGTGTGTGTGTGTGTGTGTGTGTGTGTGTGTGTGTGTGTGTGTGTGTGTGTGTGTGTGTGTGTGTGTGTGTGTCGCTGCTGCATGATGCCAGGTCACCAGGCCTGAGCTGAGACTCTGCCAACACAGAAGAGGGCTGTTGTCAGCACACACGCACACACACACACACACACAGTGTGTCAGCAGAATACCAGATAACAGGAACCCTGTATGAGGGCAGCCCTGGGGAAACACGGACACATTATGGATTCTCTTGGAAAGGGCAAGACCGAATTCCAATTCTTGTGATGTGTGTGTGTTTGTGTGTGTGATAGGGGTCAAAAGGTGTATGCTCAGCTGCTGCTGCAGTGTACTCCCTCCTCCCAGCAGCCAGTTAAAGTATTTAATTCATGAAAACACTGCACTTACAAGGTAAAACTTCAACAGTTGAGCAGATATCTTTTTGTGTTCTTCTGATCTGCCATCTCTGTGACTTTGAAGGTGAGAATGAAACTTTTGATAGCTTAAAAAGTAAGATGAATCTAATTCAGTACTAGAGAGTATTTAATCATAAACTCTTAGCTGGTTGGAACACTCCATTTAATATGGCTTACGATGGTTTATTGCTTTAAAAAAATGTCATGGTGTAATGTTATCAAAAAATAAAGCAAGCATAGCTGCAATGTGTACTGATGAACGTATCTCCTGCTTCTGTATTATGGTGGTAATTTACTTAACTACAAGGAAGCAGTTCATGAAGGCTGCAATGCTTTTGTGTTTTCTGTCAGTATGTCAGTTTGTCAATAGGTTATGCTAGCTTCAACCTTTTATGATAAAGAAGGTCATCACACATTTAGAGGGATAAAAACAATCTGCAAAAAAAGTACAGAAATGCAACCTAAGTAAATGCTTGGTATCAAAGGATACTCTAAGTCCGTACTGCCTGCCACATAATCATTGTATATTGATATGTGACATTTGGGGAAAAATGCAGCTGTATTAGCAGAATAAATGGAACCAGGGATATGTTGAAACTTTATTTCTTTATGTTGCGACCTTAGATTTCTTTGTGTTAGATTTTTAATTTTGTCTCAGGACAACACTGTGCTTATGGTCTGTATATATTTGGGCACAAAAATCACTTGGTTAGGGTTCCATTCGGTGGCTTAAAATGCCAGTTTTTTGGTGCCCAAACATATCTAGAAATTGTCCCAGTACGCCCTTTAAAAATATCCAGTGGTATCACACTTGGAAATGATTAAATGCAGTCTTTAACGGCGGACACTGTCTTGCCACCTTCTTTGCCTATAACTCTACCACCATCCTCACCACCTTCTTAAAGGAAAGTCAGGTTATCAACATGTAATGTGAATTTGATATGCCATACATATAGAAATGTCAATATACAGTAGAATCCATGCAAATGCATCATATTTACTGTTCATACAGATAAACTTCTGATTTGTGATGTCATTTAGGTAGCAGATATGAAATATGTGGTCACAGATGTCCGCCGATAAGCAGCAGCCTGTGACAGTATGCGACTCGGCCAATCAGAGCCAAGCACTGCAGTTTTCACAGGCTGTGATCATCTCCCTGGTGGATACCTTTGCCTTCCTCCCCTCCATCGATTTATCTCTTCTCCCCTGTATTCCCTCACCCTCTTCCCCCATCTCTTCTGTCACTCCTCCTCCCTGCCTCCTTCCTCAGCTCCCTTTTTCCTCTGAGTTTATCCTTTGAAGTGATTTGTTAAGCTCTCTTGTGTCCTCCCTCAGGAGCTCACTTCCTACACTGAAGGTGTCTCTGGGGGTTTCTATAAAGTCAGGAGTCTGGGAGCTTGTGTCTGTGCAATTTGTGCAGACTGTAAAACTGCAGTTTATTGTCAGAGGGCTGAGAAAAGTCTGAACGTACCCATTTTTCAGATCATTACAAGGAGCACAAAAGGCATCATCTAGGGCATTCTTACAAGCATGCTTTGGAAAAAATGGAGGTTAGGCAGATCAAAAGTGTTCAGTCGTAATTCCTCCTCCTTTAATGCAGCCGACTCTTTTTCTCTCCACCTCTTTTACAGATTGCTGTGAATCCCTGAGTGAAGATGGCCGTCTTTCAGAACAACTTCTGGGTAAGTATCTTGATAATGTCTGGAAATTAATAAATGTAATGATGGAGATTATGCAGAAGGGCACATGCCCACGATGACTGCATTAAGCTTGAATGCCTTGAGCTTTAACTGCCACATATTACTTATTCACCTGCTGCAGCTGAACCATGAGTCACTGAGCTTTTCATTTATACTCCCAGTCAAGCGGCCACGCTTCAGGCTCCCTGCTGCTCATCAGGTTCGCACAGGAAGCACTTGCTGTCTTCCGCCTCCGCACACTTGCAATAATAGAGATTGATTTGTGTTCTGCCTTCTGCTTATTTCCTGCCACATGGCAAAGAAATCTCATTCAGTAAATTGGCTATTTTCTGAAACGCCTTTAATTTCCTTTTACATTACTAAATTCTGGAAGCGTTGTCAGATAAAGTTGTAAGTTGCGGAAAATCCTTGTATGACCTTGTATGTTAAATGTTTTTTGATATATATATATATATATAATATATATATATATATATAATATATATATATATATATATATATATATATATATATATATATATATATATATATATATATATATATATATATATATATATATATATATATATATATATATATATATATATATATATATATATATATATATATATATATATATATATATATATATATATATATATATATATATATATATATATATATATATATATATATATATATATATATATATATATATATATATATATATATATATATATATATATATATATATATATATATATATATATATATATATATATATATATATATATATATATATATATATATATAGCAGATGGCTTCATAAGTCAGAGTTAAATCAAGTACTTTATTCAAATGAAATATAGTTTGAAGTAAGAAACTTTTCTTGATTTAAATCAGGAATTATCTCTTGTTGTTTCATATCATGCCCGCATTACAGTCTACTTGGTCAGTATCAAAACCGAAAAATCTCAAGTTTGCAAAGTAACTAGTAACTAAAGTTCAAATCAAATAAATGTGTTGGGTGGAAGTATAAAGAAACAGAAAATGGAAATACTTAAGTAAAGTACCCCAAAATTGTACTTCTTCAGTACTTAAGTTCAGTGTTAGTCTCAGTTGCATTACATCACTGGTTATTCTAGATGTTGACCCAAGATTTAAATTGTATTGGTTATTGTTTCTCCTTGATTACTGATAATCAGCATTTGTACAGACCTTTTCAAATTTTCAGATGAAGAGAAGGAGTTTCAACTGCCTCAGATGGAGCTGAAAAGCTGTCCGGCGCTCTCAGAGCAGAGTATACTGGAGCAAACGGTTCATGAGCAGCAAACTTTTATTCAGTGACTAATGTTTTAACACCATGTGTGTCTTCATCAGCATCCGTGCAAATCTGTGTTTAACCGTGTCTTTCCAATGACGTGTGCAGTCACACTGCCTTTAAAATTAGCAAGTTGTTCTCTTTGAACACACTGTACTTGATGCATTTGATCAGTCAATCTATGTGAGACTCACAAAGTTACAATTTTGTATAATGTGTTAGAATGATTTGGCTTTTTTAAATGTACCTAATAAACTGCTAACTCCATATAGCAACACTAATTATGGTGTTATTTAGCCTAATCTGTGCAGTAAGTAATGGCCTGATTAGCAACTTTCCACAGATGTGTTAAATGAAGACGGAAATCTCACTTTAATCCCCTCAACGCCATTTTCATCCCCCACTGACATTATCAGCTGTTGCAAGGTCTCTTTCTCTCCGTCATTGTCTCCTCTGTCCTCACTGTTTCCTCTCTGCTCTGTCCCAGCACACCTGGTACATCTATTTCAGGTGTGTCCTACTTATTCTCTTTGCCTCATCAGACCAAGAAAAACACTTGGTAGTGTTGTAACAGTTGAACTAAAATAAGGCACGTTTAGACATAGAAATGGGATGTAGATGGGACAGTGAGCACAAAAAGAATGGAAGGATTTAGGACATTTAAGATTCTTTAGGGTTAGACTGTTCTTTCCCCTTATTGATCCGTTTATCCAGGTGTTTGTTCCTGAGGGAGGAGTGGTTCCCTATAGATTATTGATTGTTCATCTGTCATTTTCAGACATCAAGTGATCTCTCAGGTCTGCTTTCGTCTAAAGCCTGGGTCTGTGATTCCCAGGTGGTCCTTGGAGGTGGACTGCTTGGGGCCACCAAAATAATGTTTGATATTTACAACATTTGTAGTAGGAGCTCCATGCTCTGCCCCTCTATCAGCTAAGGGGTCCTTGGCTTAAAAAAACTTGAAGGTCTAGTCTAAATGATGCTCCATCTTTTCATTGTGTTCCTGTAATCCAAAACAGAAACTGAGTAGACAGGTGGAGGTGTTTTTATGAGCATTAAACAAGACAATGGGACTCCAAACTCTTGATCTGACGATATGCCTGAGTAATATTCTGTGCCTGGTAAATTCAGCTGTTAGTTGATCTGTACAGTCGTACACACGTTTGTATGTTTTTGTTTTTTTTTTAATCTATGATCTGTTGATATTGCACTTTTTGTGCTGCGGGCTGTGTAGCAAATAAGCAAGTCTGTAGGCAGTAATGCAAGTGGGGAAAAAGCGAGAAAATGAGAGCAGACTGATAGGAAGAGAAGCAAGCAGACAGTGCAGCAGGATTTCAGTTAAGCAGGAAGGCAAGGTCAGAGAACTGTTGAGATTTCGTGTCACAGCTACAATTTCAGGATTTATCACAGTGCTAACCTCTGAAATACGGCTTCATTTTCTTGATCATTTAATGTTGTTTCTTATTTATGTGCCTGGATGTGTGTTTGCATATTCATGACTGTGTTTCCCTCCAAGCTTGCTTTCAGACACAAATAGCTGTGTAATACAAATCAACCCTTTCAGTTAATTAGGCAGCGCAGCCACTTGGGAACAAGTCACACAAGCTTCTTCTTGTTTGGCTCAAGAACATTCACAGCCGCTCACAAAGCCTCCTCATAGCATGCTGTCCTCTCCCATTAACTACATAAGAGCTGTGCTCATGGCCCACAGGGGGAAGCCCATCAGCTATAATTAAGAACATTCTCAATAAATTAAAGCACTGTTAAGTCTTATACATATAATTGCTTCAAGGATTGCTGATGCTTACTTATTCTTTGGAATCAAATTTCCTCATGAGAGATGATGGAAAAGTCCGTTGTTTTTGTCATCTATGGGGAAAATCTAGCTCTTCAGCAGGCTCTGTGATACCTACTTAAACTGGTTCATGTCAGGAAAGGATAATCCAACCAACAAAAGGGGCGACTGCGCAGGGCAGTTTAATGTGGGGTACTTTGTTTGAGGTCATTTGAGTGCTTTGAAATATAGGAATATGCACCACCAAAGCGCAGCATTTACTGACATGATGAGGACTTCAGGACCAGTTATAGTGTCTTGTTTCGGAAAGGAGGCATCTACCTAGATAAGTAGCTACTAGGGGTTGGCATTTCAAGCGAAAATGCTGTATGATAGTCACTTCAGATTATTCATATGGTAGCATATAGCATGGCTTTATACTAACCAAGTGTGGAAAAGAACCAAGACTGTTCTTTCCAAGAGCTGATAAAAACAAGGGGAAACAAATGGAAAATATATTTTTCTGGCAAAATAGTCTCATGAACAATTAGGATTTCTAACTCAACAACAAAATTGTTAAAGAAATGAGGACCGTTTGCAGTGGTCCCGAGTAATGAATACCCAAACTGTATCCCGACAGGTCGAGCCAGAAATGATGTTCAGATTCTGGTTGGATTCAGTCACATAGATTATGATATAAGATACATATATACTTTAGTATTAGATCTCAGTGTGGAGAATGTTTCCAGTGTGAACACTAAATACTCAAGACGTGTAGAATCAGTGCAGAGTTTGCAGTGGAGAAACAAGGAACTTTGAGACTCTAAGATGCTTTTGAGGATCACTTCGCATTGAATAATAGAATAAAGGGTATAACTTTATTCTTTACAGTTGGGATACCACTGTGCATTTGTGCCTGGACTGCTTCACTGCAGACAGATGCCTCATTCTGTTGGGACTTTAGTTAGTGGAAATTTATTCCACATAACTGGAAAATGTTTGGATTCAGTGACCTGTAGAAGGGTCTTAATAATATTCCCATCTCCCCTCTCAGCACAGACTATTTCATTCTCTCTCAGTGGTGAATCGACCATGAAGAGTTGTTGTGTGTCTGCATGATATCCAAAGGGGATTTAAATAAACTATTTCAAAGAATAACAGTAAAGATCAGCAAGCTGTTGCGTTTTGAGGCTCTGCAGTATCGTCTTTTATCCACTCTGCTTAGGAAAAAAAAAAAAACAAACTTTTCGCCTGTAGAAGTGTGTGTGCACACAAACGACGCCCAGTGGGTTTTTATTATTGCCTGCTTCTCAGTTTAATGATGCCAGCGCTGTTTCCCTCCCATCACTTTGAGTCATGGTATTTTCTCTTGGGGTGAAGAACAGTAAACACAGTGTGGAACGTTTTCTTCATCCCATGTTTCCCTCGCTCTCTCGCCTCTTCTTGCACTTTGTCCCTCCTCCACTCTGCTCCTGTTTCCTTCCTCTGACCTTTTCGTTGTTTCTCAGTCATTCCTCGTGGATCTGCTCTGTGCCAAGTTAGATTAAGAGCAAAGATAGTCCATAGTCCAAACAGTTGCTTTATTTGTGTCCAGGTTCTGGTGTGGGTAAAAATGTTTCAACCATTACAGAGTTTGCTTCATGTGATGAACTCTTTTGGTAATAAATTCACAGCCCAAAACTTAGATTCTCATTATTTGATATTTAACCTGTTTCGCATTTGAGTCGAAAATCAAAAAGACTATATAAGATTAATATAAATATACAGTATCAAGGTGTATGTCAATATCATTTAATTTATGGAATTTTGCTATCTATCTGGCACATCCCTCCTCCTCTGTAACACAGCAGGCAAAATAACACATTGAATACCAGAGGTGAATTTCTCAGACCGACCCGGTCAGCAGTTTGGTCTAGAGCCATCAGTGATGACAGGCTGCTGTTACCTGCTCCTGATGTTATTGACACCTCTCTGCTGTGGGACTGTTGTTCTGCTCAACCTGCCCAGTCAGCAGTAAAAGTTTCTGTGAGTCAGCTAAACTCACAGCAGCACTGACAGAGCGGTCAGTTGGCCGGCTGGATGGCACGGTGATATACTGTCTGATGCACGGGTGGAATTTTCTCAGCTTCGCTCTCGACAGCTGCCTGATGGAAGGCACCTACAGTGCGTGGCGCACAGAGCTGAATTATTTACAGTCTGTATTTTAATGACCCATTTTCAGCTTGTGAATGGCTCCAATAAAAAGTAAATTTGTTGTCATTCGCCTGTCACAATTTTCGCCCCTATGGAAATTTGTTTACCCAGATATAGCCATTAGAGTAAAACACAAAATGGGTAACTTATCAGGTAAGTCAGACAAAAACATCAAGACAGATATGGAACTGCAAATTGAATTTGTTCAAAATGAGCAGTGGAAATATACATGTAGAATTTAGAATGATTTTTTTATTCAACACCTGCAAATTTACAGTCTTTTTTATTCAGAGCTATATGATTAAAACTTGTATGTTATGTCCACATAAGTATTTATTTCATTGAGTTCATTATGTACAGGTGTAGCTGGAACAATATCATAATAAATAGTAGGGACCAACCGATGCTCAGTTCTTAGGGTCAACAAATATTAGGGAACAGACGGTTTCAATATTGATTTATCAGCTAATAAACACAATTTTTGTCCATGATCTCTCAATTGTGGTTATCCAACTCTTGTGACAACGATATGTAACAGTTTAACAATGAACTTTATCGTCATTGGGAATTTTACCCAAACATCTTTTCTGCCTTATAATCTCAAAAAAGGTTTTCATATCGGGCTTATCTGACGACATGTACATCAGTACAAATATTATCTATGATATAGACTATTAACATCTTTGCGGACATTAACCACACAAGTGACCATCACCACTTCTATATTTAAGCATATTAACCAACTTGTTTAACTATCAGCGAAGCATTACTCCAGCTTTAGCTGCCTTGTGTTTTCTCTTTTGTTCTGATCAGTACTGTCGTTTCTGACTGAAGGGCTGTATTACAGAGCAAGAATGTCCTCAGACACTGGATAGTCTCCGGCAGAAAGGCAGATTTGACAAATAGCCAGAACTAAAGGCACCTAGACATTGCCAGAGAATGAAGTACTGTATTATGAGGCCTGTGCCAAGCTGAGCAACACTTCACTTTCCTGGTTACACATATGCTGAAATTGGATGGAAAAACCAACAAAGTAAAACACAGAGGTGTAGAAGAAGGAACATATTGGTTAAAACTGATTTCATATTGTAATCTGCATCATCGGTATCCTACGGTGTCAAACATTGTCTCAACGTCATGAGGATGAATGATTTAACGAGTGATGAAAATGAATGAGTTCTTTGTTCCAGTCAGCTGATTTCTGAATGCAGGTACAGAACTGTCCTTCATGCTAAAATTGATAAACAGGTTTTTTGCAGGTTTTCATGAATATCTAACATTTATTCCCCTAGGATGTTAGAGAAGTGAAGTGCAACCTGTTTACTAATTTTGATGCTTGTGCTGGGTTCACACCGGTCTGCATCTCTTTTTATGCGTTTCCTCAAAGGTAGAAAATGCATCCTGCCCTTGCACAGAATCCATCATGGCAACTCATCTATTTCAGTCTGTGCTTCCTGAACTCTCTTCACCACTTCTCGACTTTTCTTTTTTGATAGCGGCATTTGTTTTTTTTTATCAGTCACATGGCTTTTAATGCCTCTAAATTATTCAAGATTTCAGTGGATAATTTTAACTGAAATGTCATATCATATCAAGTTTGGAAACCAAAAGCAAAGACCACAGACAATTCAGTGAGTCGTCTGCCTGAAAGAGACAGCTGTCAGTCATCTATCATTCAGGCTATTTGAAAGCAATGCCCCTTTTGTGTCTAACCATAGCACAAGGAAAGCAACAGCCGTGCGCTGATGTTGGTATCATGAGGTCCTTGGTTGCAGATGTGTAACAGAGCCGTTTTTTCTAGCAGTGCAACTTTTATTTGTGGAGACATGGTTTTGTTATGATGAACCTTCAGCAGAGATTCATTCTTTTTGTCATTTTATTGACACCACATATAAGGTAAACATGCCGATGAAGTTCTTTATAACTGTTGTAGTGACGTAGCTTTGAAGTAAACCCTTCAGCACAGAGTTTAGTTCAGCCCACGTTTCCTCACTGCCTGTATGTAGTGTCATACAAGCCGGAGGGGAAATATGTGGAACTGTCTAATTAGAATCAAGTGCGAGCAGTTAGATGGACCAAACTCTGCATAAAACACACAAGTAACACAATGAGTGTAGTAGAAAACTGTGTCACTAGGCTCAGGTAATGTAGCAAGGAAGAGATTTCCTGACCAGTTATCTAACAGACTGAGTGCCGAAAATTCAGTGGCAGCATAAAACGTTTGGAGAGATTTGCAGGCCTCGTTCTGAAAACCTTTTGTGTTATCACCAGATATATCCTCATCTCACCCGAGGCACATCATTCTTACATTTTATTTTTTCAGAACCTCTGAGACTTTCTTTGGCCTGCAATAAAGACAAGTCGACATTGTTAGGAATCGACATATTGTGCCCTGGCTTTGAATTTGAATTATTAGGCCTGGCAATAAAAATGTTTCTTCTATGAGCTAAACTTTTAAGCGTGTTTTCAGACATTGACTATGGATACAACAATATAATTATAAATCCTACTTAAATAACAATGAACATTTTTCAGTCCTGTGCCAAATGCAAGGCTATTTGGTGATGCTATAGACAGTGCCTGCTGCCAAAATGAAGTCTAAGAAATGTAACAGATGAATAGTGGATGAAAACATTTAAATAAAAATGTGCACATTGAGTTATCTAAACAAAAAATGCTAACCATAACAGTAACTGTATCGTTAAAACATATTGTTCTAAATCAAGTGGTGGTCGAGTTCACATCAGGACTACAGTATAACCACCACAAAAACAGTGAGCAGTATTGTTGTGATCACTGTTTGGTATTTAATATACAATAGAAACATTGACAGCCAATCAAAATCAATTTGATTTTACAGGGTCATCAGTTAGTTGATGGCTTTTAGAATTCACTTACAAATGATCTACTCTAATAACTGAGTTAAACACTTCTGTGACATATATGACTGCAAATCACACTTAAAACACATTTTACCTGAGACATACTGTCAGCGTAGTTTGCAGTGTCTGAAATGAATTTTGTCCACTGATGTTCTCTTTGAGATCGTCAGGTTAACTGATGTTGTCTCAAACAGAAGTATGAAAAATAGTTGTCTTTAGAAGATGACCAGTCTTGTCATCTTTGAAGAATTTTGTGAACTGATATGCTTCTGGTTTTCATTTTGTTTATCTGCACAATCCAAAGCAGCAGGTCATCAATATCCATTTACCTAAGCTGCTGACACAGCAACGTCTGCAGCAAATTGTTTGGCGCCATAGTTATTGTTAAAGTTGTTGTTCTTGGTGTGGATGGCCCTTAACATAGAGTTTTGTTCCTTGCTATTTTGAACAAAAAGAGAATTGTGTCTCTGACACAAACTACAGTTGGCATAATGATTTACAAATAGCAATATTTTTTGACTAAAGAAAGAGTGACAGTAACTTTGCTTTGGCAAATAATAAGATAAATGTATACTTCTATATCTTTTCTTCTTTCAAACGGTTCCACATTCAGATGTTTGCACAATGTTAAGGACAAACACGATGTCCTAATAAGGAGGTGCTGTCTTTATCCTGTGACTTAACTGATTACCCAATTGATTCATTGAACATAAAATGACCAATTTGTCAATATCGAGTGTATTAATAAATGCAGGTTTAGGATGAAGTACTGCACAGAAATAGTCATCACTGAAGCTACAGCTACATGAAGCTGCATTCAGTCATTGATCCATTTTCAATGGATTTTCAAAGATTTTTTTCAATGTTTTACAGAAAATACAAAAGCTAGTTTGTTAGAACAGCAAAGAACAGAAAGACTTTCCTTTGTCTCCACTACACATGCAAGCCTGCAGTGTCTCCAGGCTGAAAGGGCCGACCCTTGGCTGAACTTCATCGTTGACCCTTGTTAATATGTTCTTTCCTAAAGAGCTTTTTAAGGCCATTTTAATTTTTAAGTGTTTTGGAGTGTTAATGCTTTGGCATCAAATATACAGCAAATGTTGTTTTCTTAAATTTGTTTTGCTTTGACATTTGAGAGTGGAGATCATGCAGCACACCTGTTTTTAACACTCAGAAAGTGTTATGGCCCTGAACACCACTGTGATGAACAGTTTGAGGAAGGAAGGGATGCAGGGCATCTGAACCCCTCAACAGAGCAATGTTGGCATTTGATTTACTGAGATAAGATGATAATTTCACTGCTGCTTACCATCCCCCTTAACAAATTTCAGCAGATCCCCCACAGCTCCCAGTGGCCTTCAGAAGTCTTCATGAGAAAGTTTTACAGATTTTACACCTCCCCGTACACCCCCTTCTCCTCTCCCATCATTCCCCACATTGTCATGCTAATGGACTCCATCGTGCGTGACCAAAACGGTCAACTTAATTGATGAAAAAGAGATCACCAAGAGGGGAGAGTAGAGGGGGTTTGCATATATCAGACATGAAGGATTTTCATTCACAGAAGGCTTAAGGAATACATTATGGCACCTAAAGACACTTGAAGAAGAAGACTGTCAGTGAGTTTGCAGCTCTATGATGTGCTGTTAAATGGCTCATCAATGCAGGTTTAATCAGGAGTCTGCACATATGTAGTTCTGTATCAGTCGTCATGAAGAAGACTTGTCAGTGCACCTTTGGACATTTGCATGTGTTGACATACCATGAGCTAGAGCTGCAGTTATTATTAGTATAACTATTTCAATTGATTTATCGGTTTGGGTTTTTTTTTAAGATATGAAACTCACAGTTCTCAGATTCTAGCTTGTCAAAATAAATATGTCTTGGTTCTTTCTCCTGTTTATGAAGGTTAACTGAAGTGAGGACAGAACGAGACATTTCAGGATGTCATCATGGGCTTTGGGAAACACCGTCATTTTTCACCAATTTCTGTAATTTTATTGACCAAAGGGATTAATCAAGAAAATAGTTGATAGTTGCAGACCTTTAATCAGCCATGTTATTAAAACTGACTTCAAGTCTTTATTCTAGAATAACACATACATCTTTTATGGGAGTTTTAAAAATGTTAACAGCATGTGTATTGTTTGTAAATGTGGGGACTGATAATATTCTGTAGTTTTCTGCTCAAAAAGTAACCACACTAAAACTGAGAGTGGGTTTGTCCGTCTCTTAGTACTTCTGACTTTGTTTGATTTATAACCACCGATTGGATACATTCCCCCGGATCACAAATATGTACTTGTGTCATTTTTAAAAGGCATAAAGCAGTTGGGAATTGTAGCTTTTGTCAGCAATTACCACAACTGGAGTCAATTGTGTAGACTGTATGTTGGGGTCTAAACTAAACTCTTGGTGTTCTTAGTATTTACAGCAACAGGATGATGAATGTGGGACTCAAAACCCATTACAGTGCTTGTTTTCATGGTAATGAAGCAACTTGTCAGCCAGTGAAACTGTGTGGTTCACTGATTTGGTTTTAATTGTTTTGGACAATGGTGAAGCTGTATGGCACCCAGGAATACGCTGTATTTGATACACAGACAAAGCTTGTTATTGGAATCAATTTATGTTGGTTTGGTCTGTATGAGGATTTGCTGACAGTAAAATAAATAAACTAAGTGAGCATTAGATATTGTAGTCCTCAGTCAATACTTCCCAGTATTTGATTCATCAGCCCTCACCTGCAGGGTTAATTGACAAAAATCATAATATTTGCTATCAAATGACAGGACTGCTTGTAGATTTGCTCTACCTCAACAATGTGTTTCTCCCACCCAATATGAAAGTTAAGAGGGCACAAAAGAAGATGAAGTGGCATTGATAAGAAAGGAGGAGAGCAGATTCTGTAAATGTGCTGCTTTAAGTGTCAGGTTATGTTGCGAAGGAAGTGATAGTGTAATATAAAAAGGTTTTATAGTTTTTCAAGCTGCCACACCACTGCAGTGAAAATCCAGGCACCATACAGAGAAAGGGGAGGCATTTTATTTTTTTAAATGAGGATAATGACACATTTTCAGACATTCTCTCCTGGAAGGCATTTATGGTGTTATATAGTATAGTATGGTGTCATTGTTAATGTGAAAAATGTGTAAAAAGTGACAGAAATAATCTGAGTATATTTAAATAATAATAAGCAGAGTATATTTCATCATTGTCAAAACCATTTAAGCACCGTGATAATCAGTGTTCTGACAATAAATGGATGAGCTCTATTTGCATACAGCCGACAGACTAGCTTGCTAGCAGTGGTGGACAGGTGCTGTGTCTAGCTGTGGAGAGGCAGGTGTGTGTGTGCGCGCGCCTGTGTGTGTTAAAAGCTTAGGCTAGCAGCTCACCTTTCTGTGGTGAGGGTAGAGTTTCAACAGAGGGCGTCTGCCAACTGCCCCCATCAGTGAACAACACTACGCTGCCTGCAGAACACCCATCTATTGTTTACAAAACGCTAATGTCAGTGCATTCAACCATGGTGTAATAATACAAACCCTTTGTCAAGGAGAGTAGAAAATAGGATTGAACACGAATAAGAAAGAACTCGACTGATAATGGATGTGTCCTGCTGCGTTCAGAGTGATTGAGCAGGAACAAAAGACAAGAGCCAAAGACAAAAACTGTACTTCAGTCTACTTTGAGTCATTAAACTACCTGAAAGCAGTGGCATATAAGGCTGCAACATTATAGGTATTATTTTAAAAAATATTCTACATGGCATTTATTAGAAGTGTCAATGATGATAGATGATAGACAATGACAATGATAGAAATTATATCTGATTTGTATTAACAGTAATGGCGGTCTATAGAAATCTGACACACGTAACAAGCTTGCCGTTCACTTATGATATCTTCCCAGACAAAGATTTAGTTTTGTTGAATAAAGTTTGTGTAATACAATCAGATATATATGAGATATGATCTCTGCAACCACCCTGATACAGTTGAGTTGAGAAGAATTTACCTTCAAGCACTTCAGCATGTAAAAAATATTACCTCAATCTAGTTATTTTTTGCTGTTTTATTATGAAAAAAGTATATAACTGATGCATGATTTTGGGGCCAAGTAAAAAGTGTCTATATTGCCTGATGTTCATACATTTCTTTGCAATGATCCCTCAAATGCAAAAATATGTGACAGAGGCGGGATATGTTACAGTTTGTCGACAGCAGTGCACTAAAATGTTAAAGTATGCTGGAAATGTAATTATTATAAATGATCCCAATGATCTTACAAAAAGAGAGTCTTTATATTGGTGCGTAACAGACAACATATATACAGATACAGATATATTTATGACATGCCAGTATCGAACAATAATATCAACCAATTGATATTTCAGCCAGGCTCTAGAAAAAAAGGGATGCAGGAAGGCAGTTCATGTTCATGTCCTAAGTTTAAACAGGTGAAGGATAAAATATTGATAGGAAATTGGGTATGCTGTATCAGGTCTAGGCTGCCACTAATGATTATTTTCATTATTAATGGTTCGATCTATAAAATACCTCACAGATTCCTAAAGCTCAAGTTGACTTTTCAGTAGCTTTTTTTTGTCTGACAAACAGCTGAAATCTACTATTTACTTTCATGTAAGCAAAGATGAGAAGCACATGCTCACAAATGAATAGATGGACTAAGAGAACGTTTGGCCCAATTGCTTGAAAAATGACTTTCAAGAATAAATGTGTGAGACAGTTGATTTTTAAGCCTCATTCCTAACTTGTCAAGTACTGACGTTTTGTGATTAGATAACACATGTTATGGAGACTATTTTTTTTTATGGAGACTATTATGAATATGTATACACGTGTGCACTGTCGTTTTGGACTGAATGTTTGACCTCCATTTTTTCAAACATTATGTAGAAAAGATGAGCGTCTTCAGCTGATGTCAGCAGTGATACTTCAGTGGCTGAGCTCGTCTGGTGACAGCTCTTGTGTCATCAACCTCTCTGAGACGCCTCTACAAACAACTGTTTCTCGTCCTGACCACTGGGAGTGCTTTGCATGCTCTCTGTCCACGTGTGTGTCTGTGTGTCTGTGTGTGTGTGTGTGTGTGGTTTTGGGTGACCCTTCCTTGGCATTCCAACCATTCCCCTGGTACCTGGGAACTGGTCTGTTCTCCTCCGACATGGTATTTTTAGGTCCTAAGAAGCAGCTGTCTGTGTCTAAGTCTGCACACACAGCCGGCCGTCTGTTGACTGAAAAATGTGGTGAGGCTTCAGAAACAGCTCATTTGTAATAATGCTGCCTCAGTCAGGCTCTTTTTGGGATTATGAAGACTTAAGTTAACACAGGTGTGGGTGTAGGTAATTACAAGAGTGATGCGTGTGAGGTGGTGCTGTGGTCTTTGACAAGTTTGCTTAGCTGCAAGCTAGGCAACTCTTGTCTGAACAACAGCTCAGCGTCGAGGTTTTCTCACATTTTACCTCATTTTGTCACCTTGAGGTTTTTATGCCTGTCAGATGAACAGAGAGGCAGTTCTGTCACTTCTAGCTGACAAAAACCTTGTTTTTTCCTGTCAGCCCCCTCCTATTTTTATCCCAGCCATTGCTCAAACTATAAACAATAAAATTCAAAATTGTCCAAAGACTGTGAGAAAAGTCCTTTGGGTTTGTGATATTTACCCAACCAACATTTAGACGGACATGTTTTACATTTAAAGTATAAATACAACAACTTACCCATACAACAACTTACCCAAACATTGAAAAGCATTTAAATAAAAAAAACAAACAAAACAAAACACCACAGTTCTTTCATGAATCGAGTAGGGATTGACCATATGTTTTTTCAGGGCTTGCAACAATTATTAGTAATCACTTCCTGATATCGTCCATATTCATTGATCGATAATTTATTTTCAGTAAAATTGAGGGTCAAAAATTTTAAATGGTGAGATATAACTAAATATTAACCTCAAGCAATGTACCTAATCTCAGGAACTAGTACTAAACGTGGGTATTTCTTTCTGCTATGTTATACTTCCATTCTGCTCCATTTTGGAGGCCAACATACTTTATACTCCAATACATTTATGATAACTTTGGTTATAGAGAGAGGCAGCAGCATCAGAGCACATTTAAAATGTATTTAATGGGGATTAGACCAAATAAACAAAACAAAAAAACATTAGATCCAATAACGAAAAATGCTAAAGTTTGGATCCATCTATCCCTCGTACTGAGTACCAATCAGGACACAGATAACTGGTGTCAATATCTAAACAAAACTGACTGTTGTTTATATACTAATGATAAAAACACCATCACTTCCTAATTATGAGCAAAGTTGTACTACACAAACTAAGCCAGTGAAGTGAAATACATTTTATGCAGTGACGCTTGCTCGTCACCCTCACCCGCTACAAAGCAGCTAACATTGAAAATTAGTATTGTGGCGCTGATCTAGCTGTATAGCGGCGCTGCGCCACCGTTCCATTGTCTTGGGAGAACCCAGACTGTAAATTGGATTATTGATGTCAGTGTCGATTGAACTTCCATTTGTGTAGCTCATCAGTTGGTTTCCAAATCTACACAGAGTCCAAAGCTGGTTTCATATACAGGGGAAATATTTCCTGGGAGCTAGCGATAAGTCTGTCTGATAGCCTTTGGAGGAATACCAATAGCAAAATGTAATACTTAAAATCACAACAACTGTGATGTTGCTGCACTCTCTTTCTCATTGCTTATCTCTTATCTCTTTAGCTGTCTCATGTTGGTTTGTGTTTCATGCTGCTAACAGACGGTATGTGTGTGTGTTTGTGTGTGTGTGTGTGTTTTATTCGTACCTTGGCAGGGGGAGAAGAATGCCGGATTTGACGTGCTCTACCACAACATGAAGCATGGCCAGCTGGCAACCAAAGAGCTAGCCGAGTTTGTCCGTGAGAGGTAAGGTTTGTGTGTATTTGTGAATATTTGTGTGGGAGGTGATGCAAGTGATGGGACTCGAGTGAAGAAATTCTACATTCTTGACTCTGTTCACTTGTAAGGAAAGATGAGAGATTGTGCAAAGGTTGGGTTAAATGGTCAGATTATAAATGAACTGTTTTGGATTTCATCTCTAACCGTGTCAAACAAAATATTCATAATTATTGCCGTAATTTCAATAAGTCCTGTAAACAAAATGCACTTCACAGAGAGAACACTCAAACAAGTCTTTCTTTGTTAAAAACTGCTTCAGTCTCTCTCTAGTCTGATCTCTCACCTCTGTCCTCACCACAGTGCTACTTTTAAAGTGCTCTATCTCTCAGAAACTCTCACACAGCAGTCTGAATAGGTGAATTACCACTGAGTGTCTTTTATCCAAGTTTGTATCTTCTGGATTTGAATAATCTAATTAAAGAGTTGCATCCTAAGAGGAGCTGTCAGACACCTCTGGTTCCAAAAGTGAAAACCTCATTAATTTTTTGTCCGACAATGTCAAGAGACTCACAGTTGGAGCACAGTCCAAAATACTAACAGCTGTACAGTGAAATATTTATTTATTTGGTAAAAACCCAAAGGTTCTCGCCTTTGTACATAAAAAGACTGAAGTAGAATGTAACTGCAACTCCCATGGTGCCTTCAGGCAAGAAATGTCTATTAACGTCTGTAGCACAGGAGGTAGAGCAGGTTGTCCAGTAATTGGAAGGTTGATGGTTCAAATCCCTGGCTCTCCTGGTTGCAACCAAGTATTCTTGAGGAAGATACTGAACCAGGTATGAATGTGAATGGGTAAATGTGAAAGCAAAATGAGAGATGAGAAAAGCGCTATAGAAATGCAGTCAATTTGCCATTAACAACAATACGACTACAAGAACTGCACCTCAAAATACAACAATAGCAACAACAGCAACCATGAACCCACTGGACAACAGCCATTAAAACACAACAACAACAACCATTAAAACACTACAACAACAGTTAAAACTCGGCAACAACAACAACAACTGCAAACAGTATAACTACAATAACAACTCCAAACACTACAACACCATTACAACTGCAATAACAGCAACAGCAATAACAACATTACAAAAAGAACAACTCAAACTATTAAAACACTCCAACAGCAGCAACAACCATTAAAAAACTACAACAATAACAATAACACAACAACAATAAGAACAACAACAGTGTCACTCGATAAAACATTGTATTTGTTGGAGTTAGTCTAAATCTAAATCCTTTTCTCTTGAAACCGCACAATTGACCTATAGTGTTTGAACCTCTCACAGTTTGAGGAGAGTATGTGCACTAAGGAACTTATGGTGGAGAGAAACAACAATCTAATCTTATTCATTTCCTTATCCCCTTTAGAATTTATTCTCATGGATCATAAACTGCTGACAGTGTCTTTGTCAGGGATTTGTTAGCTTGAGTCTCTGTCTTTAAACAGGACATCATGTTTGTAGCCATGAATGCATATTTAAGACCTTTTTATAAGACTTTTTGTTTTAAAACAAGTGAGCTGTAAATATTAAAGGCAACATTTTTAACTCACTCGTCAAACTAGCATTAGCTTGATTAGCTAGCTGGCCACAGCCCATCAACATGCCAGCCGCTGTTTCCATTCCTGACATTCCAAAATTGACATTAATGAGTTAGGGTTAGGGAAATCTGCTGAAATCAACAATTTATTCGAAAAATTACCAAGAAGTTCAGGTGGTTAATCTGCCACTGTTATTATTGTACAAACTTGGAAGGCTTGATAGGCTGGACCAAGGTGGCCAGTTACCCAATTAAAATGTTCCTCTCTAAGTAGGCGGTTTGTTAAATTAAATACTGTCCTCTGATCAGTGATTAGCAGTGAGTAAATTGAGGGTACAATGAGGTTCCCACAGGAGTTTGTGCTCTCACAGCTGGAAGTTAGGTAACACAGTGTGCACTGTCAGACCAGTGATATAATCCTGACATTGATTCAGAGCGCCTGTGCACATTCCTCGCAGGGGGAAATTCACTTATCTGCCTGGACTGCAGCAAAGAACAAATCAGCAGTCAGGAAATGAAATAGAGACGCTGTGGGTAAAATTGAGTGTAATCCTGCAGGATGGAGGAAAGGCAATTGTGTTGATAAGTGTCCTCAGTCTTTCTCTCTCCACTGGCCTCTAAGGTCATTTTGATGTACGAGACAATATGAAACACTCAGTGAAATTACCATAACAACTCCAACCACAGCCTCAAGGCCTTTGAGTTACTGCGTGTTACATTCACTGCCCTCACCTTGGTACTCAGTTAAATGGACATATAGCTACTTTGGCGGAGAACCGTTAGTATTGGCGAGAAGATAAACGTCAGACTGAAAAAATGAGTTCAAGTTTCAAAGCATTAGTTAATCTAGGAGTGCACAGAAAATATGACACTATTTTATATACTACGATAATCAAGGAATTGTTGCAGCCTTTTGTTGAGGAAAAATAACAACGCCAGATATTACTTTATTGAATAAAGTACCTGGTGTGTTCCTGATTGTGAAGCTTTCTATGTTCTATATTATAGTAGCCTTAATATCTTTGGGTGTCGGGCCGCTATCGAGGACAAAACACTAAATTGTGATTTGTAGCAGCCTGTAGCAGTTTACATAATGTAAACAACGTAATGTAAAAAAAATCTCTCATCTTTTTTGTTTTGTTACTTTGAATTAGTAATTACTCATTTTTCAAGTTGAAATCCTTATTGTGTGTCAAATGTGAGAATTTGAAACTAGTAAGCAGAAAACCTGAAAGCACAATTATACACACATCACAAAAATCAAAGCAATAGAAAAGAGTAGCAGCTGAATTTGTATTACAAATCTATTTAGACAACCAATGGTCAGAATCAACTGATCCCACTGGGATTGAATTTTTGTCATTTGGGCCTGACAAGAAGCGAATGCAGTCGAAACATTGTATATCTACAATAAATAACTGGTAAGACTGTAAATTTGTAGTTTGGAGTGCAAAGGCATCACTATTTGTCAGGTCAGCACAGATCTGATTCTGAATGAATCTATTAAGAGTGCGGTGGTGTTTCTCAGCACATGCCAAATATAATCCTGTACTTTCTTACAGCTCTGTTTTTGGCCTCCACTATCTCCTGAGAGAAATATCTGTCTCTGTGCTCAATAGTCCACTATTTGCACTGTTTAGTTACTTACCGTGTCTGTCTGCTAAGCAGGTAACAGAGTTTTTGGAGCTTGTTTAGTTGAAACAACTGCCTGCTTTGGCCAGATACGGCACCATGGGAGGAGTGAGAGTAAAACAAAATAGTAAATGTGATGTACTATAAAGTTTTAAAGCGTTATAAAGCCAAGAGGAGCAGTTTCTTTGTTGGTTCATCATTTAAATTCAAATATGGACCGTGCCCTCTATTGGTCGGTGTGTAGGTGTTGTTTAAAGGATACAACCTTAGTATATAGACAAGAAAAATAATTTGATTACATTACTTTGTGCTTGTTGATTAAATTGAAATATAACTGATACCATTGAAGAAATATTCCTTATAATTGAAACAGAAAATGTTTATAAGGATTCTTGTGATACATTTTGAGTACCAGCACAATTGCAGCATCACTGCTCAATTCCAATAATGTTTGTGTGTTTATTTGTGACTTTCAGTACTTCTCAGGAGGAAGTTGTTCTGTTCACCCTCAGGATATTTGGATCAATGTGCCTCCTTTGTTTCTCTGCAGGGTCTACAGATGGTTATTAAAGTTTTATGCCCAGCCTTGCAAAACAGGTCAATTTATCATTTAAATGTGTCTTATTGCAACATTTACCCAGCTCTGATGAAAATGAATCGTTATCTGGAGTAGTGGATACCCAGAGTTTGGGCCAAAGTAAGAACAAGATGAGAACATAACACATGAGGCCATTAACAGAGATAATAGAGTTGTGTGAAGGTACTATTTGAGTACATTATATTCACCAGTCTAAGGTTTATTCAGAACAGTTTTAAAGAATGCACACAGCATTGTTTAGCCTGCCTGGCAGCTTTAATAGAGAAAGAAAAAACAATGCATCAATCTTCTGATGTACACACAAGTACATATAATACATGCAGTAAATGGGTTTGTTTTACCAAAATGTTCAGGTTGTTGTTAATTGCCTCTTTTTTTTCTTTTTTTTGCAGTGCTGCTATTGAGGAGACCTACTCCAAATCAATGAGCAAACTGGCTAAGATGGCCAGCAACGGAAGTCCACAGGGGTGAGTGCCAACATGTAAACACAGATTAGTAGACAAACCTCACCCAACAACACTCCTTCATCCCCCTCACTTCTTAACAGTTGAATTTTTACTGTTTGACTGTGTTTGTTAGTGTAATTATGAATGTTATTATCATATGGCTGCATGTAAGAGATATATATATATATATATATATATATATATATATATTATATATATATATATATATATATATATATATATATATATATATATATATATATATATATATATATATATATATATATATATATATATATATAGGACCATCTGCGTCGCCAAATGTCCACATTTATGATTTAAAAAACTCCCGGCCCGGTATTTAGCTTATATGGTTTACATCTATTGTCTATCATATGACAGATTTCTTTCAGAGGTCCGATATTGTAGAGAGTGACATGTACATAAATTTTGTTTATGTATCAAAGCGCTCAATCCACAGATTAATGCACAGACCCTGCTTTCACAAACTGTGCCTTTAAACGAACTAGCGGGACTTCTGTTACATCATGATGCCACAAATATAGTTAATTAATAAATACAAATAATTGTATAATAAGAGATGCTTAAATGCTTATTAAAGATACTTGGTAATGAAAAGTAACAAAAATGGTGCTTCCTGTAAGTGATGGCACCAGCAAACGGCACAATTAGGTGACTAATGAGGTCCTGCATGAATCGTTTCTGCCAGAGTTAGAAAGTTTTGGCTAGTACACTTGAAAAGTTTCTGTATTTAAATAATTTATCATCTTGTCTCTGTAGGACACAGCAGTGTTTGCATCAAAAATGTCATGACATTTAGTTGGCTGTTTGGTCCACTGTCATTCGCATCTAATCAAACCACACACACAGTCTGGATGAAGCTGAGCTGAGTGTTTGAATGTTGAACTCGTAATAATTTATAGCAAAGAATGTTTTTTTCATTGCTTATTAAGTCTTGATTGTTTTTAAAGAAATACGCTTTTGATTTGAAAAAAACTTTTTAGGGCCTTTTAGCTTTAAGAAATGGCAGAAAATCCTATTTTAGCCGACCCCCAGTGTTTTTACTTGTTACCTTGCTGCAGTGAGGTTGAAGTGTACTGTACACTACTGCTTCAGTACACTGTTGGGTGCTACTGTATGTGGTTACAGGTACAGTTAAGCCCACTTCACCACTGGATGTGGTCAGTTGTTAGGCTTCATTAAAGTCTTTAAAATTTACAACTCAGTAATGTTTGTTTTTCATAATTACACATTAAGTCTTGTCACTTTATATCAGAAGAAATGTTTGAGGCTGAATGTTGGAGTCTTGTGTGTTTGTTTGATGCTTTTGTATGTATTTCCCAGGACTTTTGCTCCCATGTGGGATGTGTTCAGAGTATCTTCAGACAAACTGGCCCTCTGCCACCTCGAGCTGATGAGAAAGATGAACGATCTCATCCGCGAAATAAACAAGTATGGGGACGAGCAGGTCAAAATTCACCGTAAGGTATGCACCTAGGCTGAGGGACGTCTGATGATTTACCACTATCCTGAGAGAAAATTGGCTGATTAATTTTGTCCCTGAGCATGTGTTTGTGAACCAAGACTTGTATATTTTCTCATTACTTGTCCTGCATCGAGCCTCTGTCATCCTGATCTAATTTATCTGACACAAAATCCAATTACTGTCTTCTCCCTTTATAGTAATTGCTGCAGTTCCCCCTGAAAGTATCAAGTACATTAATGATCTGTACAGAATGTCCATGTGTTGGTTTTTCATGTGTATCTGTGTGTGTTTGTCACCCAGACAAAGGAGGAGATGGTGGGGACAGTGGAGGCAGTGCAGGCACTGCAGGTTCAGAGCGGTCACCTTCAGAAGTCAAAGGAGGGTTACCACGGCAAGTGTTTGGAGCTGGACCGGCTCAGGAAGGAGGGTGCTCCGCAGAAAGAACTAGAGAAAGTTAGTCACTGCTTTCTTTGTTTTCAAGATTGTTTTGAAGGCAGTACAGAGCAGAAGTTAATCAGGTGACACGCTAAATACAATTCAGTGGTTGGTTTAGGACAAAAACATGTTTGCTCACTTATCTCCTGTTGTGTTTAGCCATGCAAACTGTTTTCAGTTTTATGATGTTTGTCTCTGAGATTTCTTCTTCCGCCTCAGTACACTGAAAATCAGTAGAGTTGAGACTTCTGATGGCATGGAAGCATTTTTTTAAAAATTCAGCAGCATCATATCTTTCCAATAAAACAAAGTGCAGTCACACAGGATAATCTAAATAATCCAACTGTACAGTACTGTAATAGTTCATATTGCAGCATCTTTAGTCTTTTACGGAAGAAAGCTACTCACCCTGCTATTATCTGACACTGCCATTGATTTAATACCAGCGTTTAGTTTATCCTGAAATTTTCGTTCATATCAGGATTCAGTTACTACATTTCCTGGTGCTGCAACAATGCAACCATATCACTTTTTCTATTTTATGGACTTTATTCTTGATATAAAATCAGTTTTATTTTCAGCATGATATCTGCATCAGTGTGAGTAATCCAGGCTTGAATGTGAGAAAACAGATAGAAGTTGAAGTTAGATTATAAAAAATAGATTTTAACTTACACTTAAAGTTCAGTCAGTTGAGATTTGCATTTAAATAGTTTAAAATAAATACTTGGACCATGATTTCTGAATCCCACAGAAAATCATAATGCATAAAAATACTAGAATGACACCCCGCCAAACATTCCCCTTTGATTCAATCAAGCCTAATCCAATATCAGATAAAACATATTTAAATCTGCTTGATACAGAGTTTTATCAGGATCCACATCAAATTCTGTTATTCATATCATTCATTATTCCCTGATAAATTTAATGAATTGGGCAATGGCAAAGTAAGTGGGGAGACAAATTCTGATCTGGATCTGGATCCACACCAAAAGTTAATAGAATAGGCACTTAGATGTCATTATATAAAGAACACAAAGAAACTTTGTTTGCAGCAATCCCATTCAGCAACATCATAAAATCTGGTCACTTTATGAAAGTGAAAATATATCGTTAGCTATGTACATACAGAAATAGATATGCTACATAGAATAAGTACAGGAGCTACCTAGCTTCTAGATGGTATACAGACCTAAATAAACAGTTGCTGTACAGGGAATAAATAACTAAGTACACGGTTAAAGTGCAATGACTGAATGAATAACTAAATGCCTAATAAGCAGAATAAATAAATACCTAATTGTAATTGATTGTACCTTGAATAAATAAGTTATTGCACATGAGATATTAAACATTTAGCAGCACTAGGGTCAATAAGGTCTATTCTGGTGCAGGGACCCAACCAAGTTTCATGGAAATCTGTTTTTGTGTGATCCTGCGGACAAACCAACCAACGGACACACATAGCCTCTCTCGGCGGAGGTGGTCGTAGAGCTGAGAGTGCATCATTTGTATTAATAGTACATTCAAGTCCGGAGTTTCTCTGTGTGTCTCTCAGTGCATCTTGTAGACAGCTAGATGTGAAAAGTAACTTGACAGATTGGATTAAGTGTCCTGCGTCGGTATTCTTGAGTAAGCTCTTGGATGTTATTATTGTCTGTCTTGTGACCCCAAAAAATCCCTCATATGCTTGTTTCTTGTGGTCCACTCATGAGACAAGAGTGTCTATTGTATCGAGGTTAATTAGATTTATCCTGTCTTGACAATTATGGGAAATAACATTTCCCAACCGTTCTGCTCTCAGACCTCCACTCTGTGAATACTCTGCTGTTCTTTAATTGTGGATACAGGCAGAATACTGAATGGAGTAGTTGTAATAGTAGCGCACAAAATAATTCCATTTCATTCACTGAGCTATTTGTTTTTCTTGTCAGGTTTGTGAATGAGAATCTTCAGCTAAAGGGCTTTATTTTCCTTTTCTTTTTCACTAGGCGGAGCTGAAGTCTAAGAAAGCGGCTGAGTCGTTTGCCTTGTGCATCGAGAAGTACAATCGCGTGGGAGGAGAGTTTGAGCAGAAGATGAGCGAGTCCTCCCAGGTCAGTTCTGACTACATCTGGGACAAGGGCCACTTTTTTTTGCTGCTCCCACCCTCTGATGTGGTGTTTTCATGTTTTTCTTCTTCTCTCGGGCTTTATCTATCTCTTCATCTCCGTGACTCACCCTCTCTGTAACCTCCCACCACAATTTATTATCCTACGTCGTGCCTTCCCCAAAAATGGAAACCTCAACCCCACGACTCCTAAACACCCACCCACTCGCACAACACATGCACATCTTGCACATCCTGGACCCCGCTTATTGCTTTTAATCACTGCCCCCACACTTCCATGGTTACTGTTGTTGTTGCCATGGAAATCTCGAACAAATCCCGATGTGTTTTACATTTCAAATGATGACTGAAATTCTAGTGAGCAGTTTTCTCTTCTAATAGCATTAAGTGGGAAGATCTACTCATTATTATGAAGGGGTATGTGGAACCTGGGAGAAAAAAATGTGTCAAAAGATCGGAGAAGAAAATGCAGATCAGTAAATAAGAGACTAAGCTACTTTTTTATCGTATGTGAAGTTCGAGGCGATCACAAGAGAGATCAAAATTCTTGCTACACATTATTGCATGTTATGAGTATATTCTCTGTTGCAGATCACACAAAAAAGGGAAAGAAAATGCACTCACTTTTTATACACCACATGCAATATCCAAATCGAAGGAGTTGCAGGTTTTGTTAAAGGTCAAATGTGTCACAACATATATATATAGTGAGACATAAATAAAACGTTGGGGTGCTACAGCGATGAAATACAAATCAGATGTAAGGGAATATGCTTGTTTGGTACAGACCAGGCATATATCACATCAATCGTTTTATTTTTTTCAGTGAAAATTAAATGCAATTTTCTCAGTGAGCTAAGTCATATCTTAATTGTAACATCTCCAAAAGCATCATGGACTGCAACAACATTTTTTCGTTAATTGAAATAATCGTCCTGGAGTTACACTGATTATGATGTTCTTGGAACAACTCCAACATGGTGGTATCAGATATTGAAATATCGTAAAACACTTTCAAGTTTCAGGTAGGAAAGATGTTTCTATTCAGACTTATCTAATTGTACGAGTTTACAGTAAAACTTGGAGTTGTGGCGCAGGACAGGTGGGAATGAAGTGCCCTGTTGTGAGTTTACAGCAGTTGCAGAGTAAGTTGAGAATCTTTTTCTCTTTCTTTTCTCATTTTCATCTCGTTTGCTCTGTCTGCCCAGATTTTGCCCAGTGGAGGAAAGAAACTGGCAAGACTCTCACACACTCTCTTCACAAACAAAAGCCAGTGGCAGTATATCAAGACAATCCCCCTGAACCAGACAGAGATAAATGAGCTAGCCGAACAGAGAGCAGGATCAAACTTAAAATCTAAATCCTTTGGAATTATCACTGGTTTAAAGATCACGCAATCTGGAGCCTCTTCTGCTGGCTGACTGCCTCTCTGTGGCTGAATCTTCAGATCTCATTTTAAAGGCTGTTTTCACTTTAGTACCTATTTTATGGGATTCTGCTGGTCTCTGAACGATCCCGAGTCTCAAACCATTCTGCAGATACAGTGAATTAAGATAGAAGATCGGAAACAAACAGCATTAAATATAAACGAAACACATGCCAAAAGACAAACGAGCAAGACATAAACACAAAACCAGAAAATAAACACAAAATCAAACTGTACTGACAACATCCTATCAGTGATATTTGTGATTAGAGATAAATGGCACATATAATGGAACTCAAAATCTTAGTTCTGTAAACACATTTTATGGTATCATTGTGTTGAAAAAATAAAAAACTAAAGTACCGGAACTGCATCTTCAAGTAACAGCTGTGTTTAATAGCAGATCTCAGTGCTGATGTTGCTTGCTTGGTTTTGAAAGGATTTAATCACCACAAAAGGTCAGCGAAAGATTTCAGCCCACAGAGAAAGATAAATTAAACAACAGTGGAGTTTTGAGGATTCATATGATAACGGTTTCTTTTTTCTTTGATGTGGGTGCATGTGCATGTTTATGTGAGCAGAAGTTTCAAGAGATCGAGGAGGCCCACCTGCGGCAGATGAAGCAGCTGATTAAAGGTTACTCCCACTCCATCGAAGACACCCACGTTCAAGTGGGACAGGTATGTTGTAGTCAACATGGGTCTGATGACAAAGAACACTATGTCTGTACTCTCCAAACACAGAACACTTTTTATAATTGGTCTTAAAACCCACGCACATCATAACGAGGTGCCTGGACATGATGCGGATGTACGGAACAGTATCCGGAAAACCATCCATGAAAGTGAGATTTCGGCTCTGTGGGCACAAGTGCGGTCCCACAAGCACAGGGCTTTGATGAGGGATGGTGACACAGCAGCTGATGCCTCCCGTCCTGTCATCATCTAGACGTATATTATTATATAAGTACACAAGAAAATAGTGATAGCAAGTTTTAGGAAAGTATGAAGCTTAAAATATTTGTGGATAATTCTCAGTGAGGCCTCAAAATTTGAAAAATGACATCCGGAACAGCCATTCTAAATATTTTTTCTTAAGTAAAAAATAAAATGATTAGAAAAAGACTTCTTTATCCCTTGTTGTTTTGCAGAGGAAGACGGTCAATAGTATTGTCATGAGACCCCAGTTAACAACATTATTATAATTTCCTGGGGCTCTAGTGTCTGCTTAGGGCATTCAAAAGTTTTGTACAACTAAAAACTTTAATGCAACACAACATTTTAACGCTGGTGTCCACCAACAGTACACTTGAGATCAGAAAACTAATTTTAAGTCTTGTACATAAAGTGAGATGCATCTTTACATCCTCTTGGGCTCCATTACAACACAAGTAATTCATATTTTACCATTAAAAGTGATAACATTTGGAACATGATCAATATTTTTCGTGACACTTTTTTCTCATATAAATTGCTTTTGGGACTAAGAGACTGAGTAATCCTTCTGTTTTCCTCTGCCATAGGTTCACGAGGAATTCAAGCAGAATGTGGAAAACATCGGCATCGATAACCTCATCCAGAAATTTGCAGAGCAGAAGGGAACGGGCAAAGACAGGCCAGGTACGTAAAGGAAGCTCACCAGAATGAGCTTTTGGCTTGTTTCCAGTAGGAGTGAAATACATGCATAAACACACAACTTGAGCATCTTGCATTGCAGCAGCAATATGAAAACACCCACACTAAATACTGTATTGTAGAGGTGGAAAAAATCGTAGTGACAAAATACAACAGCGAGTGAGTGGAAGTGTGTTTTTGTGTGTGTGTGTGTGTGTGTGTGTGTGTGTGTGTGTGTGTGTGTGATTTATTCATATTGATATATATTTTATATGGATAGCACATCTGCCTGTTGTCTGCAGCTCTGGTTGGTTTTGAGGAGTACATGACAGCTTTGGTACCTGAAGGTGGGAAGAAGAGTCGGGCAAAAGCTTTCAGGATCCCTGGTCTGGGCAAGAGAGACAAGGAGCCAGACTCTACGTGAGTGCACACACACATAAAAGACAATTTACTGTCATCTGTAAACCTGAACTTCAGAAACTGAATGTGGATCTTCATCTTTTGCCACTGACCTCTGTCAGAGTCCCTACTGAATAATGAAAATACATCTATGTGTTTTCTGTATTTGCAGAGACTCTGCAGTGACGGAGGCACTGGTGAGTATCAGACGTAATTCACACCCAAACATTCCAGCTCTGAAACCTTCGACTCAGTTAACAGGCCTGTCTGACTCCTAAAGCTGCAGTTATCCCTGCAGGCAAATGCAGTGAGAAGAGTGTGTGTTTTCTGGGGGATGAAAACAGAATCATGTGTGTGGTTTGTGGAAGAAGGGTGAGTGGGAAATCACTGTGTGATAATGACATGACTGACGGTGTGGGGTTTCCCAGGTTTATTCCTGTACTTCTTAGAAGAGGTTTCAGAGATACTTTGGCAGCCGATGGCAACTGCGTAGCTCCATGAGAGTGTGTGTTTGAGTATGTCTGTGTGCAAGTGGTGTATGAGAGAGTGTGTATGAGAGCTGCCAGAAAACCTTCTGACATAGTGATGTGGAAGTAGAGAGTAAACAGCAGATCACAGAGCCACCGGTGCTGCTATTTTACACCTTCAAGGGCATTACATTTCTGACTTTAGTGTGACAGATATTAGTAATGTTAGCAGAGGACACTTACATAAGAGTAGACATGCACTCCCAATATCCATTCACCCTCTAGATTAAACGTTTTTATTTAAAGAAAAGTAAGTTTCAAATTATAAAATACTAGCTGGAAATTTAAGGAGTAATTTAAATGATGGGCCAGACTTTTAGTTTAAAGCATTAAGAAAATGAACTAAAATTATAAACAGAGTTTGAATAAACGACAGTGTTTACGTTATGTCGAAGGCATCTATTCATGTTGTTGCAGAAATGTCTACTGAAGTTAGCATGCAAATCACCTAACCACAAGAGGCGAGTTTCAGCTAGGAGATTTTTGCCAGGGCAGGCGTGACACTTTACAAGCCTTCTATTGCTATTAGCAAAATAGATGAACATAATAAACTCATAAAATATCAAGAAATTAAATACTCTTGTAACTATTTTAATGACTAAAGCTATAAATACCACTGAACACCTTCTGGATTAAAGTTTCCCTCATTTATCTAACAAAGAGGAGCTTATTTACCTCATTAATGTATCATAAAACATACTTCAGTCAAACTCAACAAAAATTTAAGAAAACTCACCAAAATAGTCTTAGATAAATCCTCAGTTCACTGAATAAGATATGAAAATGTTCCAGTTCCACGCTGCTGATTTCCGACTCCTTCCTGTCTTTCTGAACGCCTCTCCTTGGCTACAGCCAAGGCTAGCAATTTGCAATGAGCAGCAGTTGTTGGTTACTCTGCTGACCAGCTTAGCCTTTGATGTGTCTGCCTGTAGTTTGGCTTCAAGCAGGTAGCCAGACTGCTAAACAATGAGTTTAAACTTGCTGTAAAGCTCTGTGAAGCAGGGAACCAACGTCTGCAGGTTCATCTCCTTCACATTGTCACATTGTTTGTAAATTTGAAATGTTATGTAAATATCAATAACAGTTTCCTTAAATCAATTTGAGCTATAATTGTTTAATTAATGTGACTTAAATAGTCCAATCACACTATCGTGCATGCACTGATTGGTTATGTTTATGACTGAAAATAAATATCACAAGCTCCAGTTACACTCATCATCTGTTTACTGAAATCAGATCTAATCAAATGCCATCTGTGTACGTCCACAGTGGGTCTAAAAATAACTTGTCCCCACGTTGGCTGGATCGTAAGTCTGGCCTTCCTTATGTCTCTTATTTTGAAGATCATACGACTACAGGAAATGACAGCTGAAATGTGTCCACACGTCGTGTCTCGATAGCTTCCTTTGACCTGTTTGTAATAACATGTTTAACAGTTGTAGCAGTTAAGTCACTGACTCACACTCATGCCTTTTTGAAGGGTCTTTTTTTATACTCACACACTCTGAGAGAAAGCTCTCAGTGGAACATGTAGGCTGCATTGCTGAGTATCACAGTATGACAAAGCACTTCTGTGTGTCAGATATGTGGCTCAAGTGCCATTTGGCTCAGTGTTGCTGACCCAGCTGGTGTCCGACTCCCTCTCTTTCTCCTGTGTGTGTGTGTATATGTGTATGTGCACATGTGTTCCCATTCATATAGAATTCACCCCTGGAAGTAGACGATGAGGGATTCGTCATCCGAGCTGACAGCACACAGAATGATATCCTTTTTCTGCTCACGTATATGCCACCAGGATACTCGCGCCATAAAATATCATGACAGAGTTTGATCTGCTAATTTTTTTTTTGTACACAGTACCTTATAAAAGTGTTTTATGTGCAGAAATCAATTTTATTCCCTTTTCTGGTGATCAGTGTGAAAAAGGCCACATTAGATCCACTTTGATTTATAGTTGTAAAACAATAACTCAGCTTGATTTATATAGTGCCTTTTATACAACATGCACATTATTTTTTGTCATTTTATTACAACAACAAAATATATAAAGAAGATAAATACAATCAATAGAATTGATAAAATAAAAAGAATAACCCAGTGATTAAGAATTAAAAAACTAAGGTCCAACATCAAATCATGAAACTATCGTGAATTGATGAATACTTTGTTATGGTCACTGTATTTTCAATGTGTTATTTAGTCTTTAAAATGTTAACAAATAGTAACAAATGCCCATCATGGGTGATGACTTACACCACATTATTTAGAAGCAGCTTGATAACCACCATTGAGCATGACCCACAACCTGGAACTCTGTTGTCATTTCCCATCTTTCTGGTCATGTGAAAGCTGCCATCTTTCTACTGTTGACTCACTGATACGTGCATAAAAACTAAAGCTCTCCAAAAATAGTTTTAAAAAGTACAGATATTCACATACTTAAACCAGAGACGTGTGAGCAACTCATCCCTTTTCTGAAGTTGTATTCAGTTCATATTTGGTATTTTTACTCGTTGATAGTACCGAGCCACTTGAAAAGAAACAGAGTGTGAGGCAAAGCTGTAAAAAGAACTGCTGGAGCCCTCATTAAATTCATCACATCACATCACTTCAGCTGCAACGCCCAGATCTTACAGTTTCATCACAAAATTAACTTCCTCAGATGAAAAATGCAGTTTGTGACATATTATACCCCATGTGAGCAGTCTCTACGAAGGCCCCTAAGTGAGACGGAGATAGTTTTAAATGAAGCATAATCACAAGGTCAGAGGTGAGAGGTGGAGTTTAACCAATTTGTTCACACTGTCGGCTTCATTCACGGCCTCATTAGCTGCAGAGCCAGACAACTTCAGAGATATGTGTCCCTTTATTCAGCACAAATGACTTAAAGCACTCCTCTCATTAAATGACACGAGCTAAAGCCTGCCGTCTGTCAGCATGGGACATGAAGGAATTGTCCTCATAGCCTACCACTTAATGTCTGTCGTGATTATTCCTCACTTTGTCCTCCCCCACTGAGGCCCCGAGCTGCTCTCCTAATTTTATAAATACAAGACATGCACACACCTTACATTAAAAGCCAGACACCTCCCCATGCAGCATAGCCCAAATGAGGAGGAAGGGGGAGTTTGGTTGGGGCTGATGGTGCAGCAGGAAGTGGCAGTTCGGCTGTTTGAAGCTCTGCAAACCTCACCGCCCGCACAGACTGCAGAGCCTGTGTTGCTCTGCACTCTGCCTGCAGTTTGTTCTCTGCTGTCCTGATTTAATATTACACTGAATCAAAGTTATTTTCTTTAATCTTCATGACTGTCACAGCCTTTGTCCAAATAGTAATATTCGCAGATGTGCCGGGGTAATAAAACAATGCACGTGCTGGTTTGTGACGTAATCCCATGAATTCTCTGGTCTCATATTCATTTTATTTTTTAATAGTGCTCTTATTAAGGGTATAAAAGATAAAATATGAAGGAATTCTGCATTTAAATGTCTACAAATGACTAGAGCTTTGTGATATATTTTGTTGAGTTGTATACTTCCTTAATCCTCACATGTCCTAAATGTTTCCAGCAATATTTAAATTGGGTTTTTTTTGTCTTCATAATGTTCAGGAGGCAGTCAGAGAGTGGAAATGACACTAGGCAAATGAGGAATGTAATGTGAATATAAAAAAACTTACTATGTATATATTTGGGCCAAACACCTCATCCTTGAACATATGTGCCGGAGTTACATCAGACTTGACTGCAGGATCGTTTGTGTTATGTTCCCGTTACTCGCCCCCAGACAGCCAGATAACTGTGCACTGTGCAAAAGTAAATTGCATTTCTCCTTGACCTGAAGTCAGCAGTCAAAATATGATAATGGAAGCCACCTCTGCGGATCACTGCTGCAGTCAGGTTGATAAACAGGAGTGAAAATGAATCCACTTTTAACCCCAAAGTGTTAAATTAATCTCAGAGGTCAGTAAACTACTCATCCAATGATTAGACATCCAGCTTGACTCCAGTTTTTGTTCTTCTCTGGTCTGGCTCTGCACCCGACACTTGTCTTTCTTTTTTTTGTTTTGATAGAAAAATGCGATGAAGAAAGCTGAATCCTAATAGCAATGAATGTTACACATCTGGTATCTTCATTCATTACAAACAGTTCAACGTGTGAATGGATTAAGATTTTTATAAAAAATAATATTGAGTGCTTGCAGACACATGCTGCACAGAGTCAGTGATGTGCACCAGCATCACATTTCATCCCGTTTACAGCATGAGCTTGTACTCCTTGACCATCCTCTCTGTCTGTACGCTGCTCTGAGGAGAAGGAGAACAACTTTTACTCCAGTGACTCGGACTTTGATGACGAGGAACCGAAGAAGTTCCACATCCAGATCAGACCGGTCGCCAGCAGCAATCGCAGCAGCTCTGCTGCCACCGAGAAAGAGCTGAAGGCCACCATAGGGGCGCTCACACTGCCGCCAAACAGGGGGGCACGGCAACAGGTTGAACTTGTTGTGTTTTTTTTTCTTTCATGTTCTGTATGTCTTTGATTATTCTGTTAAATATATGAATATTTTTCTGAAGAAAAAAAAACCTCTGGTAATTTTTCTAAAAGCAGATGAGCTAGTTTCAGTCCTTGCTTTAACATTATTCACCAAGTACCTTCACCCCAAGATCCATAATTAAACTTCACACTAAAATCTAAGCTTAACTCTTTAATGAACGAACAGAGGATATTAATAATATTATTGATATGATTCTTCCCCCTCATCAGTAGGAACCAGCTGTCCTTCACATGTCCTTTGTTTTGACCAAATCTGTCCCCCTCTCTTTACTTTCAGGTGTCTATCAAGCGTCATCTCTCAAGTAAGTTCATTCAAATGTGTTTGAACATTTTTGGTTAATTTTTGGTGCTTGTTAACGTGCAACAAATGTCTTTAACCACAAGAAATGATGAAGTCTTTGTGCGGCATCTTATAGCGCAGATTTATGAAGCTGTTGTCTTTCATTTGTGCCACTGCAGGACACTCGAGTACTGCTGGAGGTCGCTCAGAAGAGGGCGAGGGTGCCCCCCACAGGGGTGAGTCTGACTTAAATCTATGAATCTGTTGACATGATGTGAAACTTGAGACTTGCAGAGTTGCTTGTACAAGTTTGTGGAAGTCTGTTTTAATGCTGCTGGCCTGTGGATTTCCTTGTCTAGGACTTGAGTTTGATTTTCTGTGACAGTCCAAAAGATGTGACTTTTTGCAGGTTTTCGACTGCCTTGTCTCAGTACCTCTCTCTGCGAACAGAGGGCAACATTAGCTAATTTTTAGTTTAGAAATAGAGTCCGCTTAAATAAATCCTCAAGCATCTTCAACCACAGTACAGGAGTTCCACAGAGCCCTTTTAATATTTATTTTGATGTCTATATGTATTTATCTAGAAACGTCTCTGTTTGCATGAAATGATTAATTAATTGACAGATTAATCAAAAGAAAATGACTGCAACTATTTTGATCATTAATTAGTGATTTGATCATCTTTACAACATTTTATAGTATATAAATATGAAGTGATTATCAAAGACATCATCAGTAGATTAATCTGAAATGATTTGTTAGTTGCAGCCTTAATTTTTAAAGGCAAGATTATCATCAATTATCCAGCAGTATGGTCTGTCATGTTGTGTATTTACACCTGTAAATTAAATGAATATCCTTTCATTCATCTTGTGTTGTATTTGAAAAGGAATTGCCTGATTTGTAGGATTAGAGTGGTTCCGTCCTGTGCAGCATTTCTCCACCTCTAGCATGTTTAGCCCCGTGTTCCCCTCTAGACGACAAATCTCTTCATTGGCTGACCTTGCATGAGCGGCCATCCTCCATTAGTCACACGGAGCACTGAGCTCGTGCTCCGAAGCATGTTTCATCACCAACAGGTTCGTTAGCTGTTAGTCTGGCTGGAGAGGGAGGCTACAACCTGCTGCCTCACAGCAGCGAGGAGTCTGTCTCCCTTAAATCCAGAGGTGGCAGGATTAACGATGAGCATCTGATTAAAGCAGTCACTCTGCAGTGACAGCAGCTGAGGCCGAGGGAGACCCGGCTAATTGCTGGTATTTATCACAGAGAAGGTAATGGCTGATGGGTTTTCCCTCATGCCATCCTATCTCACTCGATCTTTGCCACCTCTGTGCTGCTGATTAGTTCTGACTGTGTGTGTGTGTGTGTGTGCGCGTGTGTGTGTGTGTGTGTGTATGTGTGTGTGTCATTGTGTGTGTGTGTGGTCTCTGTAGATGGAGAGCAGGAGGGCCTACGCAGGTCCACCTCCAGTCCTGATCACAGCAGGTGAGATACCCTTCATATCTGCTATCTGTCCCTAAGCTGTGCAGAGAGATAGTTAGAGGTTGAATTGCGTCATCACTGACCTTTTCAGCAGTTTGAGATCTTCAGGTTTTCGTCATCCTTGTTTTGTGTTTTTTCTCCTTGTCTTAACCTCTTCATATAATTTCCTTCACTGTTCTTTCCTCTTCCTTCAGCTCCCCTGCAGCTTAGAGCATTAACGTTTAATGTATTCTTACACTTCAATTCTAACTTCAGCTGAAATTACATCTTTTCACAAACAGGAAAACTAGTTTAATCATTCATCCCCATTTTGCACTGTTCATTTTTCCTCCACAATCCCTCAATTTTCTCTTCTCTCACTTACACCCACTCTTCTGTTCTCACTTTTCTTCCCTTTATTACCTCTCCTTGCCGATCACTCCTCCGCTCTCACTGATTTTCTCCCTCTCCCTGCTTGTTTTACACCAGGTTGAGTTCGACGGCGTCGGGTTCAGACAGTCTGTTCGGTCCACCGTTGGAATCGGCCTTCAAGTCCAAAAGCTTTGATGGTCGAGAGCAGCTCAGAGAGCAGAGTGCCTTTGGTGCCTCTGAATGTAAGACCTGTTGTTGTATTAAGCATTCTCTTAAGCGAAAATTTCTTTGTGCAAATTATTCTTCAAAGCATACTTTTTTTTCTTTCTTTTTTTTTTTACAAAAATGTGCGTTTATAAAGTAAGGGGGACACAATCATGTCAGGTACATGTCCTTAGCATCACCAGGCTGTTGGACAGAAAAGATGAGTCTGAGTTCAAACTGCACTAACTGTAGTCTTATATTAATGGAACACTTTAAATCTTCCACACTCCCTCATCTCAAAATGTATCAGATATCTAAGAACCAATTTCCTTCCTCCAAGCCTCCCTAAGGCGACTGGAGGAGCTGGGCGATTTAACAAGGATCTAAAGATTGGAATATGTTTATAGGAAGGGACCTGATATGTGTGGCCACAGGCAGTGTTGGAGGGAGAAATGAGAGAGACTGCAGGTAACAAATGAAAGACTATGAGGGAGACTGTAGCTGACTGAGGCTGGCTGGCTCGTGTCTTGTTGATAACCAGCTCTCTGATTGTAACTAAGGAAAACATATTGTGTTATATTTGGGCCAACAAGGTAAGTTGAGGCGGATTTTTTTTTTCTTTTTTTTTAGCAGCAGATCAGCAAAGTGTTGTTACATTTCGTGTGCCCCATTGTTAACAATAACCTTTGGCCTGTATTAATATCCTGTTACCTGTGTTCAATGTGTGTGTGTCAGATGCCGCCTTCTCGTCCGACTCCTCCTCTCCAGAGAACGTCGAAGACTCTGGCTTGGACTCGCCTTCCCATCAGCCCCTCGGGCCGTCCCCTGATCCGGTGGGTTGGGCAGCTTGGCCCCCTGTTTCGCAGAGTAAAGAACAGACACAAACACTTGGACGACCTGTGGACCCTTTCCTCTCTGTTTTCCGGGACCCCTCCCCTGGTCGGAGTCCTCACCCACAGGAAGACCCTGCGAGCGCCTGGTCCATCGCGCTGTCACGTCCCTCTCGTGTCCCCCCAGATATCGACCCCTCATCCATGCGTTTCCCTGCCTTCTCTCAGTCCCTCCCTCCAAGTGAGATGGAGTCATCGGTGTGGAACTGCAAACACATCCCTCCTGAGGACCCCTTCCTCGCTGCGTTTGAGAGGACTGTCACCCAGGAGACTTTAAACCTGTCTGACGCCTGGACGCGCCCACCGCCTCGCCAGAGCCAGGAGGGCAGAGGGATAGAGGTACGAGGGGACCCATTCACCATGACTCTCGCCGACACCAAGACACTCCCAACATCATCCTCCTCCTCCTCTTCATCCTCCTCTAATCGTAAAGACAGAGACAGGAAACGAGACAGGAGTCTCCCACCTCCTGTAACTTCAGATGACCCATTTGCGATCACAATGATCGGCAGCCCGACCCACCAGTCATCGCTGGCTGCAGCAGCTGGGTTAATCCCTCCACACGGCAGCGGCGGCAGCAGTGGCATTGGCTCTACCAGTAGCGGTAGGCTGGGGCTTGATGTTAACTCCGGCTCTTTGCCCTCAGCCCAGTCCAAGAAGGAGCTGCTGCACTGGAACTCTGTCCACAACCCGTTTAATGAAAGCACCTCTGGAGCGCTGATCAGCTCTAAAACACAGGAAGGAGGAGGAAAAGGAGATGGAGGAGGAGGAGGAGGAGGAGGAGGAGGAGAGAGGAGGAAACACAGATCATCAGAGAGTGAGCCACGTAGGAACGCCCCTCCACTCACGAGGCATTCAGGACCACAGGAGGATCTGTGTTTTTCCACAGACAAAGATCAGGACTGCCTGGATCTGAACACACAGATATCATGCAGTGTCAGCTCACACAAGGGTAAGTTCTTGTTGAAGATGAAACATGGCCATCTTATTCATTTACTGTAGTAATTAGTGTATTTAAAGGGGCAATTTGTAATATCCAACCAGAAATATAGCTAAAAACACTCAAAAACTGATCTAACATCATCAACAGAGTATGAAGAAACAACAGTGTTGATATTTTGTCAAAGATGTCCAGTGTTGCAGAGATGTCTACTGGAGTTAGCATGCTAACCAGCTAGCACCAGCCCGTCCTGCCTCATAATACCACTTTATATTGGAAGAGGCGACAGTCCAATAGCCCCTTTAGTTTCAGCTGGAAAATGAGCGCAACAACTTGCTTGCTACTTTGTCTTTTAAGTAAAAGAAAATAAACTTACAAAATATCAAGATAGGAAATATATTTACACCTATTTTCCTTATTTAACATAAAAGTAAAACTGTACACAAGTCAATTGAATTTTTGTCCTGACAAAAACAACCTCAATTCCCTCGTTGACTCATCATTAAACACAAACTAAATAAATCTCGACAAAATCTCCAAAATCACTCAATGTTTGAAAAAATATCCTCAAATCGTACAACTGTAAGATATGAAGATATTCCTGCACTACACATCATTTTCACCCGCTGTTGATGTCGGACTCCCTCAAGCTCATCTGCTGCTTCATGCCTGTCATGTCCCTGCCTGCTGCAGTGGAGTCAGTGGAGTCAGTGGAGTCGTTGTCCTGGTCAGAGCCACAGTGCAAATAGCTGACTGAATATCTTTGCATTTTGGATTGATTGTTGGAGAAACAAGGGATTTGAATATGTCAGCTGGGGCTGAAGGAACTTGTGATTTTTGGTTATTTCTTCTGATATAAACCATAAACGATTCATCATTAATCCAAAAGTGTTACTGGAAAATTAAGGAAAATAATCATTAGCTGCAGTACAGTCACACACTGTTAATACTTTCTGCTGACTTTTTATCTCAAACTTCTGGTAGAATTCATGTCGTATTATCACTGAATCAGACAAATGAATGAAACGTGGCTCTTTATGTGAGCACAAGTGAGGCAAGATTTCTGCTTCTTTCTCATTGAAGAGGAAAATCTCTGTGATGAATATTCAGCTGCTAAATCCCATAATTAAACCAACACAGATAGTGTCATTTTTCTGCCAGCTTGCTTTGGCAGTGAGTCTTGTTCATCTCTGTCTGTTCTGAACACGGCTTCTGACTGATTTTAAAGGATGTCTGTCTCTTTATAATCTTGTTTCACTTTGTGATTCAGATCCACTTTGAGTCACTTTGTGTGTCTGTGTCTTTGTAAGGGTCCAAGCACAACTTCAGACAGGACACGACTGAAGTGGTCGCAGCTGCTCCTCCGAGAGCGGCCCGAGCCAAGAGAACATCAGGCCGACTGAGCGGCTGTGAGAGAGTGAGTATTGGTCGTGATTACAGCTCAGCTAATTAATGAATTCATTTTCTTTTAAAACTCTGAGATTTTTATGATTCTAACTTCATTAGATTGGTTTTAGATTTGCCGTTTTTGAATAATTAGTGTTTTAGTTATAGAATTATTTATAGAAATCAGCTGTCACAGTGATGGCAGATGATGGTTCTCTGTAGGCACATTTGAAGTATGATGTTTTTAATGTAACAATCTTGTTATACTGTAACCTTTCTGATTTTGTTCTCTGAAATGTCCAAATTGGACATCCAAATTGACTTTGGGGCATCATCTGTAAGAAACTGGTGCCAATGCTGACCCAGTTTTGTTCCTGTCTGTTTCAGTCTCGCTCTCTGTGCTCCTCCCCGCTGCCGGAGCCCAGCCCCTCCCTCACCTCCTCCTCCTCCTCCAGCCCCAGTGAGTGGGGGCCTCAGGCCAAGGACAGCGACTGGGGTCAGAACCGGGCACCCAGTCCTGCTCGGGCAGGACAAGCATCACCACTGCCTTACCAGCACCAGGACCACCCACAAAGACAGTGTATGCCTCAGAACATAAACAAATTACACTTTAGGGAGGAGGTTTGAAAGTAGTGGTGTCATTTCTGTTGAAGTGAGCATCTGGCAAGCGAGAGAGATGGATGAATAGAACTTAAAGAAATCTTTCAAAAGTTTGGGAAATACGCTTATGTGCACAAGAATGAAGAGCTGTAAAAGAGTGATGCCACTGTCATGTCTGTATGATAAAAATTAAGCCACAGCCAGGAGACGGCTAGCTTAGCTACCATACAAAAACCTGAAATGCTTGTACTCATAAGAAAGTCCAACACATTTTGCAAATTTTCTTTTATACACTTTGGTTTTTGTACCCTTTCTCATCAATTCAGACAGATTGTACTTGGCTAACAGGATGACATTTTATTGGACGATAGTGGGGCAGTAAAAGTTACAATCAGATATCACATATCTCCCTCACAGAGGTGAAAACATGGAGGATTTGGGTTTTTTCAGCTCTTCTTTCACTACCCATGTGGGAAATGATTGAATAAACTTACATATTAAGTTTACAAAAGGATATTAAGAGTAAGCTAGATTCTACATGCATCACTAGAAGGATTGCATAGAATAATAGACGTGTTATTGTATTTAAGATATTATATCTCATTATTTGTAAACTATACAAACATATCGTCATGCATATTTCATTTTTACCACTCCTGCTTTTATGTTGAATTGTTTGTCTTTCCCATTCCGTCTTGACCATCTGTCATCTGCCTGTTAAACGCAGCATTAAACAAAAAGATGTGTTGGAATTTTGTCACCCTCAGACAGTCACGCTAGCTGTTTCCCCCTTTTTTTCCCCCAGTGTTAGTGCTTAGCTTATTGACTACCGGTGGTAGTTTTATATTATATAAACTCGTATGAAAGGCGTGACTTAGTACATTTGTTCTCCGCAGTGCACCTGTCACGAGGACCAAGTCCCATCTCCCTCAGCACACAGGAGGCCTGGCCGGTGGCAGCAGCCATAACAGAATATATCAACGCCTACTTCAAAGGCGGACAGCACAACCGGTCAGCATGAAGCCTCTTCCGAGAAACAAATCACCGAAAACAAAAACGAGCTGCAGGACTTATCTCAACATTTTGTCTCTTTCTTCCTCCAGATGTCTGGTGAAGATCACGGGCGACCTGACGATGTCCTTCCCTGCAGGCATCACTCGCATTTTCACAGCCAACCCCAACGTCCCCGTGCTCAGCTTCAGGCTGGTCAACATCTCGAGGATCGATCACTTCCTGCCAAATCAAAAGCTGCTCTACAGGTCCGCTGCTCTCCGTGTTCTTAATTCAATCTGTGTTATTGACTGTGTGCGCTCCTAAAATATCCCGCCTCTGTGTCTGTGCAGTGATCCATCTCAGAGTGACCCAGACACCAGAGACTTCTGGTTTAACATGCAGGCTCTGCAGCTCTACCTGCAGAGAGAAGCTGAACTCAACCCTCAGGCCTCGTACTATAACGTCGGCCTGCTCAAATATCAGGTCAGGATTCAGAATCAGCCTCCATGGCTGATATTTTCTGCTTATCTTGGATACTTTGATATGTTGTCTGACCTTGTTTATCAGTCCTACAGTTAAATGCAAGTATTTAATAAACATTCAACACTGGTGCTTTATTTAACAGGTCCCTAATTTCTTAATTAAAGCCATTTTATGTTTCCTTATAGAAAAAAAATCTAATTTCTCCATGTTATGGAAGCTTCTCTGTGTAACCCTTTTAACTGGAAGCATATCAGCTCAACAACATCTCTATTTTCCCTGAGCTTGGTACCAAACTACACAGTACTTTCTTGAAAACTTTTTTGATCATGAAGTAACCAATTACCAGACTTTGAACTCAATCTTTGAGTTGAATGAACTTGAGATGACTCCAGATCTTTGCTGTAAAAAGTCTCTGTTGTTCTCTCAGGTGTCTTCTCAGGACCCGGGTCGGGCTCCTCTCCTGCTCTCTGCGGAGTGTCAGCGCAGCGGCACGGTGACCCGGGTGTCCCTGGATTACCACTGTTGCCCCGCCACCGCTCCCTCCACCCAGCTCACTGCAGTGCAGGTGCTGCTGCCATTAGACCACACTGCCACAGACCTGCAGTGCCAGCCGCCCGCCTCCTGGTGAGCAGTGGTGGTGTGGTGATGGAGGGATAATGAGCGGTTTCAGCGGATTGTTAACTGTCAGTCACTTATAACTGGTTCAGCGAGAGCCTGCCCTGTTATTTGCTTGATAAATGTTGTCAACACGATTATTGTCAGGCACGAATAGAATCACAAATGAACCATGTAATCATAATATGTGAGCAGTAGGGCTGTTATTGACTTCAGAGTTGCTGGGAAGAATAGAAAGAGGGTCAGAGGGAGGAGACTAATGAACGGAAAATTACTCAAGATGTAGGACAAATCTCTGTGAATATTTATTTGCCTCTATATAGGGGAAAATGAAAAATCTCATTTCACTTTAAAGGGGGTTTTAACAAATGAATGATACCTGTTGGTATAAATGATATTTTGATAGCTGCAGCTCGTGTTAGTTTCCACTACCAATACAACTGTTGATCACTCTGTTGATTGACCAGTTCTAAAAAAAAAATGCCTGCACTGAAAATCTGAAAATTGCCCATCACAGTTTCTCAGAGCCCAAAGTGACGTATTCAGATGTCTTGTTTTATCCAACCAACAGTCCAAAATGGAAAAAAAAAGATATTGAGTTTATTATCATAGAAGAAGGAAACACTGAAACGGTGAAACTTTATCTTAAAAATGGACTTTTAAAGATTGTTAAATGTAAATTTTCTATTAATAGTCAAATCAATTAAGTGACCAATTGTTTCAGCACCAGTATACCTTCAAATAATAAAGTCTGACCTGATGATGATGCTGGTGGAGAAGTCAGAGGATCATCGAAGTGAAAACAGTTCAACCTGAGAGGGACGGGAACATTTGTAGCAAATTTCACAGCAATCTAACAAATTTCACTAAAAGAGAATCACAAGTCAGGATGATTTTTTTTTATTTTCTGACATTTCACAGTACATCACTATCTAATCAAACATACTACAAGAAGTTTTTTATCTGCTTAGGAGACAGTCTGCGGTTTCCTCTGTACGACCTGCATGAGCAAACGACACCACCAGTGACAAAATCGTTTTTTTTTTCTGCCGAGTAACCGGTATGGACAACAATCGTGATATTTAGAAAGTTAGATATTGATATTGATGTTGATATCATAATGGCTGTCGGAAACAGAAGAAGAAAAAGGTGTGTGGCTTGGGTCTGGTGTGTTGCTGCTGCTCATTATTGTGTAAAATCATTTCCAATCAAAAGACATTTATGGTTGAATTGACAAAATGCAGACAAAACACACAATAAACAAAGTTAACATGGTGATAATATCGTGAATTGGCCACAGTAATCGTTAAGTGACAGTCTGATATCATTTCAGCCCTCAGCAATGCATCCTGCAAACAGCTGTGTTTAAAAAAAAAGAACAATGGTATGACAGAAACATGTGCTTTCAAGACAAATGCTCGTGCCAGCCAGATCAAGATCCCTCGACACCAGATGGTGGTGCTCCTGCCACTTTTGTCCACAGAATCAACTAAATTAAAGTTCCTTGTAGCAGATTTAATCGCAAAAACAATAACCAAATTAATCAATAATGACAATGACTGTTGGTTCAGCACTAAAAATAACAGGAATGTTGCTAATCGCTGGTTACAAGGCATTTAAGAATTTCAGCATGACTTGTTCTGGATAAGAGGAGGAAAGTTTGGAGAGTGAGAAGCAGGCTGGGCCTCAGTGACTGTTTGTTTCTCCTCTGCAGGAACGCTGAAGAAAGACGGCTGCTGTGGAAACTCCCCAACCTCTCCCCGACCAATCACAGCAAAGGTCAGTTCTGCTGCTGACGCCAATCTCTCTCTCTTTTTTAATTGTGTTAGGCTTCATTGAAAAAAGGGAAAGTTTAATAAGAAAATGGAGCTCACTGGAGCAAAACGAGACAAACTCAACATCTAACTCGCAGCCTCAGCTTGTTTCATGTCTGTCAACTTAAAATTTGCCTTTTCATTGAGATTCATCTCCTTCTAGCTGAGCTCACCTCTACACATCATGTCACGCAGATGTAGAGACGAGTGATTAAGAGTTACGTAAAGAGATCTCTGCACTCCACATCCTTCTCTTCAAAAAGCTGAAGTCTGAGGGCGTATCATTTCTTTTTAACAGCAGAATTAGCATTTGAAGGTGGCAGCTGCTCTCGTCAGCCTTGAGGTGGAGGTGAGCAAAATGAGCAAGTGGAGGTGCTCCTGAATGCTCAGCTGACACAGAGACAAACATGAAATCTTCCTCTTTAATTTAGTGTCAAGCTGATTGTTGCCCTTATTTCATGACCTTCGCGGTGTGCGGATACGAGGCGGCTCATAATAGAGGCGTTCGTGACTTTAATTCAAGGATTAAATCAAATCTGAGCTCAAGGTTTCCTTCACCTGTGTGCTTCTTTGTACCAGACGCCCACATTTCCTCTTTTTATTTTATTCCTTTATTCATCTAATGATATATTATTACCTCGATGTGAAGCCACAGGCCTGGAGAACAGAGAAAGAGAGACTATTCATAGCTGTCAGTGATGAATGGGAAGTTAAAGGCTGAAAACCTTTATAGTTGGAGGACTTCTCTGGTTTATGAGCCTGTGACAAAGCATCAAAAGGTCACTATAACTCCTCCCTGCACTCTCTGAAAATACTGTTTTCCTGCACATTTCTCTACCGCTAAACTGTTCAAAAAGCTGCTTCAACATGAATAATGTCTGGCGGTGTTGAGTCAGTAATTTATGTATTTTACTGGATGTCTTTTACGCCAGAGCGCTTGCATTTGTCAGCCCTGGTGGTGGCTGAAAAAGACAGCAGCACGGTGGCTCATCCTGAGTTTAACAGCTTTTCTCCTCGTATTTCTTCAGGCTGCGTGTTTCTATCTCATATAATACATTCATGAACATGAAGATGGAAGCCCATTTTCACTCAGTCATTCTTGTTAGAAAGTTATAATGAGGAAGCGTCTTAAAATAATGAGACATTTTCCCCAAATAATTGGAAACTCTTTCAAATTAATGACTTGTGTATGTCAAAAAAGAAAATATTTCAAATGTGTTGTCACTACTGTTGCTAGCTCATCTGTTGAGATACTAAGTTATTACTTTATGATGTCAAAGTGACTATTTTGACGAACTTGTTTTTTTTGGGACTGTCATTACTGTTAGACAGTAAGTTTGTCATTATCATTACCTGTGGGATCTTCTTTTCATTACACTGGCATTACAATGGGCTTGTTGAATGAAATCTAAAACTGTAGAACACATTCTCAATGAAGTTTTGTCCTTTTACAGTGTTTGTTCGACATGCTTGCGTGATTGACGATGTGGAGTGTTTCTCCTCCTCTTCCTTCAGTCGAGAAGCTGAATATTTATCCATTCATCCATGACTCTCAGCTGTCCATTTTAACCTGCCTAAGACCCCTTATTAACCAGTTTTCTGTCTGCCAAGATGCAAACCTGGTGTTTTTTTGTTTTTTTGTAAGCGATTTGACAAGATTTGTAAGAATATCTCCCACGTTTGTGTGTCCCAGGCTCAGGGACTCTGTGTGCCAGCTGGCAGTGCCTGGAGGTTCCCCGCGGCCCTCCACCCAGCCTGGCTGTCCAGTTTGTGGGCTCCGGGGCCTCGCTGTCGGGCATGGACGTGGAGCTGGTGGGAAGCCGCTACCGCATGTCACTGGTCAAGAAAAGATTTGCCACAGGTGAGACACTGAACACTCTCACTTTATTTAATTGTTGCAGTACATGTGTATTTATCCTCGTATGTGTAGAAATGTAAATGTAAACAGGGGTCTCATAGTAAGAATTCTTGTAGTTGATGTTTATGGTGACGGACAGGCGCTAAATGTTTTTATGAAATGTCCTCCAGTGCTCCATCAGTGAGTAAACTGACCAGAAGTTAACTGGTCTGATTTTGATTATACTTGATTCATATATCACCTTTCAACATCATATAGTGTTAACAAAAGAATTCAGGCAACTGGCTTCAGAAGAATAAAATGCTGTTTTT